>NC_052123.1:3098492-3145924 GCF_012273895.1 Zerene cesonia | reverse complement strand
GACAATAGACTCTTAAATGACTTCCGTTTCATCACTTTGAGTAAACTTGTTTTGAGACAAAACATGCAGTGCATATATTATAAAGTCAAGTATTTAAATGTTTTTATTATGTTATTTTATCTTGAAAATTCTAAGAACGGTTCATCGAAGTTTCTAATTTGTAGAACTCAACAAAAATGCGAATAAACAGGTTATTCCAGTTTTATAGGAGTACAAAATTACTACGAGTCAACGATGACAAAATATTAAAAAAGGATTTAACTTTAATAAGTCTTAGCAGTATATGATATGTTTTATTTATCTAAATTACTGTAAAACATTTTAACAAAACAATATAAATGTATAATTTTTTACAAAAGAAATCACATCCTGATTAAATAATCTGTTCTATTCTAATGTCAAATTACTAAATTTTTTTATATTGTACACATAGAATAAAGTGGTTTCAGGTAAAGTAGAAGCAGATAGTCACTGTATAAACAAAGACAATTTGTCGATGACAATCTGCGTTATTTGCATTCCCGCCAAAACTAGTTGTCAAATGGCAAGATGGCGACTATCGTGATACGTGAGATATGCGAACGAACCGGTTCTATTTGATACTTGAATGAACGTGTATTGTTTAACCTTTCACTTAAATTATAAACGTTTATCACGTTGCTATTGTTATTTGATGCAAAGATAATTTTAGACGGTAATCACAAAATAGGCACCATTGAGTTGTATTGTTGGTTGTATTTATTATAATTGCATGATTTTCTTACGATTGAAATACTATTTGTAACTTGTATGTTGAAAATATAATGCGCGTATAAATATGTATAAAATCACAAGAATTAAGATCTATTCTTGTTTTATTTACAAGTAAGTACACAATACAAATATGAATAGACATACTTCAAAAATTTTCTTGCATGTTCGAAACCAAATTTATTTGACACAATTAAATACAGACGTAAAGTATATAGACATAGACTTCTCATTAAATATATTATAATTATAGTAATAAAAGAATATATCAGCGTAGTTAGAACGCTTTATTTTCTAAAAGATTTTTATCAAGATAAAAAAAAATATAGTCATAATACTTCATAGACTAAAAAACCAAAGTGGTCTATCTTGTCTATGCGCAGAACTCATTACTGTAACAATTACTGTTATGCAATACGTTTTGGTACTCGTCGACCTTGACCACTTTACGGTTGTTATCACCTCGGAGGCCCGTTTTACAGATTAATTGTCACTAATCGATAGAACCTTCGAATAATTCTTAGAGACCGCAAGATTTACGGAAGTACGGTTTGATTTGTTTTTGCGAGTTGTTTGATGTTTTACCAAATATAGCCTTACTTTTGGGCGTGGAGTCGCCCGCGTTAGCAAATAAAAAGATATACAATTCTGCGGTTTTAACCTCATAGTTAATGTTTATTTATTTATTTATTTATAATGCAAGCAAGAATAAAAAGAAAAAAAAAAAGACATCGTTTGTGCAAGAGGCGGCCTTATTGCTTAACAGCAATCTCTGCCAGGCAACCTGGTTGGAAAGGAAATGTACGAAGTTCTGGGATAGTGCAAAAGTAACAAGTATCTAATAATGGAAGGAAAATATATATATATATATATATAATAAAAATAAATATTATAAGCAACATAAATACATATGTTCCTGTGATTTCTGGGATAAAAACTGTCCCATGCTGTTTCTCGGATCTCATATCTGTCTTTGTACTATTATAAATTTAATTTAAATTTGTACTATGATTAGTAATAATTTCTTAAACTATTGAGCACGCGATTTGATAGCTTTATTTAGATAATACTAAATAGCATATTTATTACATTTTAATACTTTTTTGTGTTTTCACGAAACATCTGTATTATTGAAGATACATAAACACATAGTTTTTAATCTTACCTATAATTTATAAGTATAAAGAGACCAAAACATACTTAAATCTTACGAATACAACATCATTAATTAGGTATCATATACATTCTCAAAAGTATATTTATCTATTTAACTCAATTGTACAGAAAAGAAATCTTATAACTAATTTGCATAAAAGAAAAATATTGAAAGGCCTTATCACTTACTATTAAAGGGGCGTGTTTAAATTACGTGAAACACATTAAGGGGCGGAGGGGGTCAAGTAAAATCTTTCCAAATCTCACTTGGGGAGAGGGAGGGTTTTAATAAATATTACGCAAAAATATTCCAAAAATCCTGAAAAATGTCTCACGTAATTTTTGGACGCCCCCTAATAATAATTTTAGAAATAGTCACGTATATGCAAAGCAATACTATAGTTGATTACTCATCGTTCAAACTAATATCAGGCACAATTATGTAAGAAATGTTACAAAAATACGCAAGCAAAAAGCAAATAGTTCGACAGTCTATTGTTCTCGAAGGCACGCGATGATACTAATGAAATGAAATTTTAATTAATGTTTTTACGTCACGATTTATGTTCGCACACGGGAACATTAAACTATACTGTGTTGACTTTTACTCTACCCAATCTAGACTAGCCGAATACATTTTTGCTTAACGGAATTTAGAGTTCTTCCTTATTGTATTAGCTATGAGTGTTTTTGAGGATAAAACTAGAATTACGGGTGGTTAGGATATGACGGTCAGGGTACATAAGTGATAAATATAATAAAACTAGCTGCGCCCTGCGGTTTCACCCGCGTAAGTCCGTATCCCGTAGGAATATCGGGATAAAAAGTTGCCTATATATTATTCCAGTTGACCAGCTGTCTACGTACCAAATTTCATTGCAATCGGTTCGGTAGTTTTTGCGTGAAAGAGCGACAAACACACACATCCTTACAAATTTTCGCATTTATAATATTAGTAGGATAATAGGTTTGTAATGAAATAACATCATTGTTAAGTCGAATATCCAACAAATTATTATGGTCTTTAAATCACAATTTGATTACTACATAGTATAAAACAAAGTTGCTCTCTTTGACTCTCCCTATTTATGCTTAAATCTTTAAAACTGCGCAACGAATTTTGATGGGGTTATGTTTAAAGATTGAGTGATACAGGAAGAATGTTATCTGTATTATAACATCTATTGAACTACTCCGAATTTAACGCGTGCGAAGCCGCGGGCAAAAGCTAGTAACTAATACAGTTAAAAAATACTAAGAAACACGCCTTATTTATAGAATTAACTAAATTGTCACTTGTTTACGCTAACGCAAGGTTATTATTTAATCCTGGCGATCCTAATCAGAATAATAAGGTAAACTTATATAGTAATGTCTCTGATAGAATGTATAAAATGTGAACCGTGTTTAACCGTTTAAATTGTGTTGCATACAAACATACAGGTGAAGATAATATAAGCGTGTTAATAAAAAATAAAACACATTCATAGCTTATAAAGAATATAGGATAGATATCTATATTATAGATAATTAATATATACTATAATAACTATGAATATCATAATTTAATAGTTACGTATTAACTAAAATGCTTAAAGCACATCACATTAGTTAATCGTTACAAAATTAACCTCGAATCAATTTAGGAACATCTAATCACGGTGAATTTTACTCATTTACGCATTTATCCTAATGTAATTTGTACCGAAAAATATTTTGTATATTAATTGTATGTTAACCTTGATGATCCTTGTATGAAACATCTGCTCGTCTTAAAAGGACGTGTGAAACATTAAGATTGACGGTCTTAGAGCCAATTTAATTGTTGCGTATAGACACAAACAGTTTAATTGCTTTGGACAGTGACAAATTACGTTTTGCGATTGGGCAATTAAATAATTACTTAGCGAAATGAATGCGTAGAGGAAAAGCGACAAGGCAATGAGTTAAAGCCGAATACATTTTTGCTTAACGGAATTTAGAGTTCTTCCTTATTGTATTAGCTATGAGTGTTTTTGAGGATAAAACTAGAATTACGGATGGTTAGGATATGACGGTCACGGTACATAAGTGATAAATATAATAAAACTAGTTGCGCCCCGCGGTTTTACCCGCGGTTTTACCCGTAGGAATATCGGGATAAAAAGTTGCCTATATGTTATTCCAGTTGTTCAACTATCTGCGTACCAAATTTCATTGCAATCGGTTTAGTAGTTTTTGCGTGAAAGAGCAACAAACACACACACACATCCTTACAAACTTTCGCATTTATAATATTAGTAGGATAGTAGGATTAGTAGGATGAATGAATACAGATGAACGAGATACAAGAAGAAACGTAGATCTTATAGTCATTGCGATTGAAATTATAAATTTTAATTGTTAGCCTATTAAGTACATACCTAATTTTCAATTGATGACTATTGCATAACGATAGAGTACTTTTTGTATAGGTGATGCTTCTTTCATTCTTTTACGTAGTAAGACTATACCCAAGTTATGAATCATAATTTATCAGAACCAGCATTATATGCATTGGTATTATAATGTATACTCATATAATTTCTCAGGCACGTTGTTCATATCCTTCTTCTGATGTCATACAATCGTCTACTGAGCGCCGACCGCCAGCGTTAATTTCGATGAGACAATACTATGTTTATGTTAATGTTCCTTCTAAGAAATTCATTGTGTTGACGTTTTTTTTATACAAAAGGCTTCAAGACAATCTTAAGACCGTAATGAAAAGATAAATTATTATTGATTATATATTGAGTTTTATTTGGAGACACTGCTTTGTAATGTAAATTTTTTGTAAATACTACAAATTAAATTAAATTGTAAAATTGGTGATGTTTACCAAGTCCGTTTCATTAAATATCATAACTTTAAATAAGGTAAAACATATTACTGATATTAGTCAACTTAAGCCATATAAGAAGCTACGCCTAACGAAACCGGTATATTTACTACATCGTACGTGTCAATGGCCCTACTACAGATTCTTTACGTTGTTTAAAATTATATAAAATTAGAAATGCACAGCGCATTACAATCTTCATAAACATAATAATAATATAGGTACAAGTACATGGCCTTGTGGTACACCGTGACCAATCGCGCATGAGTATTGAGCAAAAAAATCTTGAATGCCTCGTACTACTAGCGTCTTGATGACACAAAACATTGCTTGCATACTTGTATTCAAGTTTGTTTAACAAGCATTAAATTACAGAACAGAATTAGTTATGCCGAGTGTCAAACGCATTATGACGTACATCCGAAAAACCTTGTCCTCTAGTTACTAATAAAACTTGTTCATATATCGAAAAGCGTATTTAAATCGCCAAAATTTATGTGAAAACTAATAAATTACGAATGCTTTTTAATAACGAATTGACCTTGAGACTCCATTTGCATTGCATATTAATTATTCATCGCATTTTATTGACAATTTGCATTTACCACATATAACATTTAAGTGAATTAAAATGCGCTTTTCATGCTCAAATTTGAATGTTACAAAATCCTACTATCCTACTGTCCTTCTAATATTATAAATGCGAAAGTTTGTAAGGATGTGTGTGTGTTTGTTGCTCTTTCACGCAAAAACTACTTTTTCTCGAACCGATTGCAATGAAATTTGGTATGTAGGCAGCTGGCCAACTGGAATAACATATAGGCAACTTTTTATCCCGATATTCCTACGAGATACGGACTTACGCGGGTGAAACCGCGGGGCGCAGCTAGTACATTATATTCATGTGATAAGTGCTTGAGTGACAATTGTATTCAAATTTTAATGTATTGTTACATCACTGTTATATAAAGCATGCTCAAGAGCTTGATGGAAATTGTTACAATTGTCATTTTAAACAGTTTATTAAAATAATAGTTCAACAATTCCGTTACGTTGGTGGCCCGTTTCCATTTCGTCATCCTTTCAAGTACATTTCGTATTTCCAGCAATCAGTCATCCTTATCCCTTTTCCTTAAAAGCGGACAGCGAATTTTCATGTTCGGTGGTGATCGCTTACCATGAGGTTAAGCACAAGTTGCCCACTATGACGTTAAAAAAATCTTTATGTTATTTACCATTAGCAGACTCAGTTAGTATGGCAATTTAATACCCATCATATATGTAATGTTATTGTAAAAGATGTCTAAAATCCTTTGATGACTTCGCAACATTTATTAAAACAAAAACCCAATATAACAATGACGTCACACAACAGGAAAACACGTGGATGACAGAGAAAATTACTAAGATTTATACATGAACAAACACAGAAAGCCTCAAAACTGCTTAGGATTACGACACTTGTAGCTATCTAGGTCATGTAGGATAAGCCGATTGTACCTTAATTACTCGTAATACCTAGTACCTACTTCGCTACTATCTCTTTTTGGTTTGTATGAGTTATCTACAAAAAGTGTGAGTTGATTTTTTGTAATTTTACATCTAGAATCTATACATTTAGAATCTAAATAATAAATTTGAAATAAATCTAAACAAATATTACATTTGAAAGCATCGAGAAAACTATATCAATGTTATTGTAAGGTAATTTAGACAAACTTCAATTTAGTATTATAAAGAACTAGCTGCGCCTAGCTGTAGTTTCACTCGTGTAAATCCGTATCCCGTAGGAATATCGGGATAAAAAGTTACCTATATGTTACTCGGGTTGTCCAGCTGTCTACGTACCAAATTTCATTGCAATCGGTTCAGTAGTTCTTGCGTGAAAGAGCAACAATCACACACACATCTTTACAAACTTTCGCATTTATAATATTAGTAGGATAGGAAGTAGGCTATCAGGAACAAAATTATGTTATGTAAAAGGAGCATAAATTCTATGAGAAAGCAAGATATATTCACCCCTTAATACAATGTTGTACCTATATCTAATTAGGGAAGTAATAGATATCACTCGGAAATAAATTGTTTGAAGCCTTTCAAAAAGACAGTTTCCAAAATTGTATTGTATCGGATATGTTAATAAAGATTACTGGTAATAGGTATCGTCGATACACGTGCTTTGTTAACACACTTTTATTAGCTGTTTGTATGTAATCGACTGCTTTAGACATGATTTAGATACATTTACATGGACAGATTTAATTCAAACTTTGGACACTTATCAAGGATCGGTAACAATACAATAATTTCGTGAGTTTATCTTATTTTCTTGATTAGGATCGCCAGGTTTAAATAATTTCCTTACGCTTACTCTGTCTCAGTTTTAGGACAATCCGCGGAGCGAAGTAAACCTGATGCGCATTCAATACCATTTTTCCAAGATCTGCATATACCATAAAAACAGGATAGTCTACGTATTGTAGGTCAAGATCGGCGAACAGTTACTTAATTACAATTCTGATTACATTAATTAATTAACACGCGAGCCATTCCGTTTCAATGCACTTTGTAAACGGTTTTTCGTCATGTTTTCCTTCGTTATCTAATTGATTGTAACGATTAGTTACGGACATTTGTGATACTAAATAACATTTGTGACTGTTTCTATTTTCGAGGACCTTTTAATAAGCGAGATTAAGTTCAAGCTGCTACTTACTTCGTAGCTAAAAACTGTGTAAGGGAATTGATTTAAACTTTAGAAAGAAATATTCATTTCATTATGTAAAATACAATATACTTTATTTAACACATTTAAATGAGGAATATTAACAAACAAAGAAGAAGAAAACAAGAAAGCAAAGAAACATTTAAAGTCTAATAGGCGGCCTGTATTCATTCAAATAATGCAATAAAGGTGACGTACATCTCAATAATGACAAACACCAACTACCATATGACAACAATCGTCCGTCAAGAATCGTTAGATCGTCATTTTCAACCGACGCTCCCGAAAGCTATGGAGGCTCTCATTTCGTAACACCGTTCTGCCAAAGATATGATATTAAAAACAACCAACATAAAATCACTTGTAATCAGCTTTCATAGTAGTCCTACTAGATTTGATACCAAGATAACATGGTGTAAAATGCGCGTCAAATTATCCAGTAAAACAAAAGTTTGATCAGCAATTTCACAATCAATGGAGACAGTTATACAATGCTGTCTGGATTGCGTCATATGACATTAAGTAAAATGATTTGGACTGCACCACGTAATACCTTGAGTGAGTTCACACTTGGAATACAAATGCGACTGTTAATCGCTAGTTCTCAGTTTTGAACAAATACGGTTTGCGAAACGAAATCATTGCGTGTGTAGAATTCTGTATAATACACGGCTTTTCAAGGATCTTGTGAGACCAAGCTTATTACTCAGAGGTATATAAATAAGTTCACGATCTATTTTCAGATTTACGATATGACATAAATCGGTAAAGCCATAACAGAGGAACTTCGTATCTATATGTTATTTATTGCAAAAATTTGTATTGAGTTTTTATTATAATGCCTAGAGTGCAACTGAATATAACTGACTATCTTATCGGCACTAAAGGTTTTAGACTGATACTTCCTAGATTTTGCCCAAATATATACATATTCGTAAATCTTACACAACCAGATAAAGTATTAAGGTTAAGTACTTCCTTTAATTATTTTAGAACGTTTGACTTCATTTTGACGAGAGGTTATTTTAATCTTTCTTAATTGAGTTGAGTTAACCTTAAAAAGTAAATCTACTAATAGCTAAGAATGTAGTGAGTATATTATGATGTGAATAGTTCAGAACAAATAAATAATTTGTTTTAAATATTTGAGGAAGAATTTGTATTTTTTTTTTTTTGTTTGTAATGGATAAACTCAAAAACTACTGGACCGATTTTAAAATATATTTCACCATTAGACAGCTGCAACTTCACTGAATGACATAGACTATATATGTACTAAGGGCGAACAGCTAGTATCATATAAAACTCACCTGAAAAATAATAATTAAACGCTTTAATTACAAACCATATCGGAATGTGTCGCGCAATAATTTTGGCTACGGCGTTATCTGATAATGTTTTTCGTCAACAGACAAATATTCGTTTTATTTGTATAAGAAACATGGAGTCATAATACCGGATCTGTTTAAATTGCTTTTAGTCATATTATTAATTCAACGAATCTTATAAGGGTGTACAAAAACAATATATACTAGATAAGATTGAAGTCTTAACTTCGCGAAAACAGATTTTGCTTATGATCAATATAAATATCTTATATATAAAATTCTCGTGTCACAGTTTTCGTTGCCATACTCCTCCGAAACGGCTTGACCGATTCCTCTGAAATTTGGTAAGCATATTGGGTAGGTCTGAGAATCGGCTAACATCTATTTTTTATCCCGATATTCCTACGGGATACGGACTTACGCGGGTGAAACCGCGGGGCGCAGCTAGTAATTATATAAAATTAACTTTAATTCCTCATGAAGGCTAGGGGGTAGGTTCAATTCATATGGCCTGCTAAACCAAGACTTTTTTATCTTATACAATAAAGGGTACTCAATTTGAACTGTTAATAAGATTAACAGAAACCGGCAACCCGGTGGTATCTACTAACGAATATCCTACTTAATATTATAAATGCGAAAGTTTGTAAAAATGTGTGTGATTGTTGCTCTTTCACGCAAAAACTACGGAACCGATTGCCATGAAATTTGGTACGTAGACAGCTGGACAACTGGAATAACATATAGGCAATTTTTTATCCCGATATTTCTACGGGATACGGACTTAGGCGGGTGAAACCGCGAGGCGCAGCTAGTATCACATAAATATCACATATTCATGTGGGAGTCGAGCACGCTTCGACACAAATTGCGCCAACTCGCATCGGCGAAGTATCACACCCCCAAGAAGACCGGTGTGATATAATAGAATGCTACTGTGTTTCTCATGGTGGGTGGGAGACCCAAAGGTCCGTTTCCTTTCCGCCAAACTTCCCAGTCGTCAATCCTTTCTCATAAAGACGGGTAGCGCATTTGCAGAGGCACTACCTCTGCGAATGTTCATGGGCGGTAGTGATCGCTTACTCAACACGCTCATAGATACTAAAATATAAATATCTATGAGCCCCAGTCAATATTTGAATATTAGTATAGATTAAGTTTTTATCGAGTATAAGAATTCTGATAAGATTCTTATTTCTATATCTATCCTACTTTTATGTTGAAGTATTTCATATGTTTGAACGCGCTTTAGGAAGTATTGGCTCGATTTGAAAAAATATATCTGTAGTTCGTTGGATATTTAACATTATGTGTGACGTGGATGAAACCACGTGGCAGATCTAGTTTCTTTATAGAATAAATATAGTAAAATTTGTAATCGCGATGCGACTCTATAACATTATGATTAAACACACGAACGAAGCGACAAGCTAAATTTAAACACATCCGTATTACTTATAATAATAAAGTTGTATTTAAAAAGTGATTGTTTACACATATAATGATATGTATAATGTAGGTTTACGTGATAGGATTCAGAATTTCTACATACATATACCTATTTCCTCACGCTGGCGCAATACAGTCCTTGAATCTGGTAAGTTTACTTAACTATATGCGTACATACCTAACGTATAGATATCAAGTACATGCTATTGTGACAAGTATATAAATTCCTTATTTTTATATATTAGTTGTATATATGTTTTAATCTAGTTTTATCGAGCTATGTCAAAATACGCGAGTAGTTACAGGTTACTTATTTTGAATACGCCTGTGAGTTTAAAAACCTTTTATTTCATGACCTTATGTAATATTTTACGAATCTTCTTTAAAAATACATATGAGGGTTGATAATTTAATAAGTTTGCGTTTTTTTTTTTTGTTTTACAGGCTGGTGATAAAAACGAAAAAGTAGAAAGTTTTCGAAATTTAAAAAGACCGCTGAACATGACTTCGTGGTTTCGTGTTTAATAAATTTGTTTTAGTTTATAGCGTAATATTTTTTGCTAGACATGGCCGAGAAGTCTAGAATGATTAGAAAGCACTACATCAGCTTCCGGCCCGACGTGTGATTGACACGCAAAGAGACTCACGCAATTGACAGTGTTGCAGATTTATCAATGCTAATGTGGTGAAAAACGGTATAATACTATGTGTAATTATTTTAAATAAAATCCATGTTGTTATTTATACTGTGTACTATTGATATTTTACATTTTATACTATTTTCAATACGCATTTATTTGAGTTTATAAATTGGAATGATGGCGTAGGGCAGGCTATATATGAAACGTAGTACATACATATAAATTGATTATTCTATGAATATCATTATCATCAGGCCATATATGTTCCCACTGTAGGGACTCGGGTCTCCTATAAGGGGTTAAGAATAGTATATTGTTGTAGGTAGAGTTTATTACAAAATCTATTACAGATTTGCCTTGCAATCTATACAAATATTATAAGCTGAAGAGTTTGTTTGGTTGAATGCACTAATCTCAGGAACTACTGGTCTGATTTGAAAAATGTTTTCAGTGTAATATAGCCCCTTTTTTTGAGGAAGGCCATAGGCTATATATGTACCACGGACGAAGCCGGGGCAGCTGCTAGTTTTTAATGATTGTAATATAAATCATCTTTGCTGTAGCTGTGAAATTCTTAGGTATAATGAGTATTTAAAAAAGTATAAATATTAAAATTTCACTCACGATTTTTGTATACAAACACAACCCTTCGTCCCTCATTATGTACTAAGTTTTATCAAAAATAGCTGTTTAATTTTATCAAGTAAGCGGAACATACATTCAAACATTACTATGGAACTGATAATATCGTAAGTTTGCGAAATAAATACAATATTATTTCATGGTACGCGATTAAGGTATTTCCATTTTAATTATGTATTTGAGATTTGTTATATTAGCTTAATTGCAATTTTAAGACTGTTAATTTTCTTAATTGGTTAAATAATGTTTTCTTTTTTTATTACTATTACGTCCTAACTTACTCCACTTTCACTGTTTTTGATGTGAATGGACTTATTATAAGACTTATGACCATTTATCTAGATTGTTAAGAGACCAACGAGTCTGTGTATTATATTAGTTAATATACACGCCTAGCGGTCCGACCAGGTTTCGTCCGTGGTACGTGTAGCGCGCTCAAAGGAGTAACGTTATTATAGAAGTATTTATCAATATAATATACTTTTAATTTTATTATAGTCCTCTACGAATTTGGTTAGCTTCAAATGTAAGAAACCCGAGATAGTATCAAATTAGTTTTAGGTAGTTTTTTCAGTGACAGTACGAAAAACGTAGTAAAGAATTATTTTAAAAGACCTTGCCTTTATATTACAGGCTATAATTTTATAGTAATTGAGAGCCCATAGTACATGTATAAATGATATCATTATATGAGAAATAGTGCGCAATTTGTTCTGTGATTCAATAAATTTAATTGTATTTTTCCGATTCATTATCCTGCTCTAAGAAATCTTAAAATCAAACGCCTTAGTGGTCTAAAAAACACTTTAAACAAAATTTTGGACACTAAAAGACAATACTAAAATGTCTGTTTAATAAATTTTAATTGATAACTGTCTAGAATTCACATAAGCAATAGACAAACTGATACAATATATTAAGGTTTGGGAAACGTTTTCGACAGCAGAAATTGTGACTTATTTCATAATACATAGCTGTAGATACTATTTTTATTAATTCTTTCATATCAACCTGACACTTGGCCAACATGGGCCAGTCTTTACAAGCTGCCACCGTTCGCCCAACCATTGGTTCCAACGTTGGTCCAAACCTGTCTCATCTACAGGTGGGAGCGGCCGGTACGGCATTCCTCGGTTGACCCACATAACTTATATAGTGGTACAGCTGTCGTGCTTTTTATTTGCGAGTAAACAACGTATTTCATTTGTGCTTTGGTGATAGCGAAATTAAGGGATTTTTAAATAACAGTATAGATAGATAGACTAAAATATTTATATTATAGTTTTAAAATTAAATATGTAGAGAATTAGTATTATCATATTTAGATATGCCGCAATTAAATGAGTCTATGCGCTTCTAAAACACTGGCTTTAATCAAATCTGTAGTTCTTTTTATATTGTTTTATAGAGAAACGAAAAATGTATAATATTATAAGTCAAAAACGTAATATACTAGCTGTGTCCTGTGTTTTTACCTGCGTCGTCGTGAAGACGTTATATAGCCTATAATCTTCCTCAATAAATGGACATTTCAACACATTTTTTTTTAATTCAAACTAGTTCTTGAGATCAGCGCGTTCAATCAAACACTTCAACTTTATATAAGTATGAATATTGAATTATATGCTATAAGGAGCTATTCATTAAAATCTCGATTTAAATTAAAATCCGTTCAAAAAATCTGGCGAAAACTTTTGCACACAAGATAATTATAGTTCAGTTTTTTATTGACCATAGACAGCATCAATATTTGATTTGGCGTCATAGCACGCGAGCGAAGCCACAGATTGCAGCTAGTCTTATTAATATAATATTCGCTTATAAGGTTCAGAAGTGTAAAATGAATGTCACGCTTTGAATAAATTAAATTCGTGAAAAACTTGTTTCGGAACGAGTATTATAACTGTGTTTATTTTATCTGTGACTTCTTTACTTTTTTATGTATTTTTAGCATTAGTATTAGCATCTTGTATTTTTTCAACAGAATGAAAAAAATGTACGATTCTTCGATACGTATATATACGATTTTTCGATTTAAATGTATTTCTGTTTTTCCTCCAATTTCATTATCAAATATAATATAAATATATAAATTTCATTATAAATATTCAATTGAAGCTTTTTTGTCAAATACTAATCATACTATAGGTAACCATTATTACCAAACCAAAGCTTATTTATATGAGAAAAAACTTTTGATTCAATAACTGTGAAACTTTTTTTTGTAAAATATTTGTTTTCTGTCGTTTTGTAATGGTGTTTATAAATATATATACACCGACAAATACTATACACTATACACCGTTTCATCTTTAATACTTACTTACTTTAATCCTAGTATCCTACTTCCTACTAATATTATAAATGCGAAAGTTTGTAAGGATGTGTGTGTGTTTGTCGCTCTTTCACACAAAAACTACTGACCCGATTGCAATAAAATTTGGTAGTAAACAGCTGAACAACTGGAATAATACATAGGCAACTTTTTATCCCCATATTCCTACGGGATACGGACTTACGCGGGTTAAACCGCGGGGAGCATCTAGTATTATAAATGCGAAAGTTTGTAAGGATGTGTGTGCGTTTGTCGCTCTTTCACACAAAAACTACTGAACCGATTGCAATGAAATTTGGTACGTAAACAGCTGAACAACTGGAATAACATATAGGCAACTTTTTATCCCCATATTCCTACGGGATACGGACTCACACGGGGCGCAGCTAGTAATAATATGTATTCATTTAACCATCAAATCCAACGAACATCTATTTTATTCAGAACCAAACACTTGCTCAACCCTGTGACCTTGCCTTTACTTGTTTTACATTTACGTGTTGTTTACATATGATAACACACGTACATATGTTGCCGTATTTTACACTAGTCACGACTCGTGGTGTTGCTCGCGTTGAAATTATGTAAGCACTTGGGAATTATTTTACTAAGTGTGTTTTGGATAAACTTAATTAGCTATATTGGTACTGAAATGAATCAAAGTTTGCAAAAGCACGTTTGAGTATAAAATATAAAACTTTGTTTTTAGGATTTCTTTGTCAATGTACCTTAAGAGCGGGTAACTGAGCTGGTGGTTTGCGTGATGGTAAGCGATCACCACTGACCATGAACATTTGTAGAGATAGGGCTTCAGCAAATGTATTTCCCGTTTAAGGGGGGGATATGGTGGGTAAACGATGGGAATAAAGTAATGGCCTGGTTGAGGAAAAGGATGCAGAACAAATATGTTAGAATTAAATATGAGCCCTTTAATACTTAAACTAAAGATTATTATATTTGTGTGAACTTAAAATATGTCTTAAGAAATCTTCCTACAGCATGAATTTTTGTTATTAAAAAGCATATTTTATTCCTTTATATAACAGTTTTATGTTAAAAATTAAAAAAAAAACTATAAAATAGAAATGTAGAACAAAATTAAAATAGCGGTATGCGAAGACATCATAACAACATACCTAACCTCAATAAGCATAACTGATAAACGACATTCTTTCACACCAAACAAATATTAGATTAAGAACATATTTAACCTTTAAATTACCTTCCCATAATGAAACAAACTGTAGGTACGTAACACGCATATTTATATTAAGTTTCACAAGATTAAAACATTTCTTCAGTATTCATACAAGTTCACTCAATTTTGCGACGCTGTTTAAAAAAAAAAGCACACTGAAACGAATTTAAAGAACTTCAAAAATGGAACAGCAATTCAAATTTTCGACGCTCACCAAAACGTATACCTGTTTAGTGACGTCATCGTCCTTCGCATGCCGAGGATTCCTTGTCCTTCCATTCTCAAAATAATTACGCGCGTTTTGTTTTTTTTTTCTTCATTGTTTGGGTTATGGAATTTCGACTAGGGTTTTTTGTATCGTTCTTTGTTTATGAGTTTTATTTGCTCGTGACTGAACATTGCTATTTTTAGTAAATAAACTTCCTTGTAGTAAATATGTTACGCACACAATCTACATCAAGCTATATCTATTTCACTACCTACAGGCCTGCTGCCTTTTTTCGTTCGTAGAGAAATTTTACCAAAAATAAATAACTAATATACACCTACGAAGTTATTTATTGTAAATTTACAAAAATATTAAAAACATTCATATTGTTTACTTAATACTGGTAAGTTCTAATTATTTACAAAATTCTAATAAAACATAATTATCTACTTATAATTTCAATGAAGTACTCAAACTTTTCAGAAAATTCCTGAAAATATTACTTGACTGGAAACTAAAAAAAAAACTACCCACATCTTAATTTTTATTTAAACGGCGAAAAAACCATTCATATTCATTCTTTATTAATAACACCTACGTTTATCTTGTTAAACCAGACGCCATGTTTATTGATTAGAAGTCAACCGGTTTTAGCCCCGGCACTTGTTTCACTTATAATTTTCGAAGTACAAGGAATTTTTCGCATAATTTTATTGCTAATAAAACGATTATTTTATTCCCTGGACCACGATAAAAAAACAAAATTAAAAAAAAAAAAACACGTTGACATATATGCGATGACATAAGCTGTCAAGACAGTGGCGAGCAGAATTGGTATTTATTGTTGCTTTTAATTTGAAATTCACAGTTGGAACCGAATAAATGCGCGGAAAAGTGTTAAATGTTTTATATCTGTAACTTTTAAATAACAATTTTTGAATTCGTATTTTAAGAAATCATGTAGATGTAGGTACTATGCGTTCATGGCCGCCTTTATTTCACAGATAAAGCCGCTATTAAAAAGTATAAGACCTACTTCTTACATTCCTCCTTGGTGCAGGGATAGGGACATTTACCAAACCCTCGGACATAACACAAAACACTGGCAAATCACACAATATATCACAAAAACTGAATTGTGTACGACGATATCTCTGATAAAGGCTTATCGCGAATCTAGTTATCGATACATGAACTTGAATAATAACGTAAATAAAGTTGATCTGAAACGACTTTGATCATTGATCATGTTTTTAGATTATGTTTTGATTTATTTTATTCAGACAGAAAATGACATTCTCCGTAAGGAGAAAGGACAAGATGAATATACGAAGTGAACGATTTTTTTTTTTTTTTTATTGATAACTAAGTATAGTTGATTTTTACGCGTTACATGTATGAATTCATGCTTCTTCCACCTCAGTCAATAAAAGGAGCATAAACTTCACATAATTAACCAACGTCCGCAAGAACAAAGAAGGTTCTTAAATCGCTTTTTCGCTTTGTTAATTGATAACTCTGTCGGTTTTCAACCAATTGGCGTGATTTTTTTTGTGTTTATTTATTTATTTAATTATAATTAAAACGGGTTTACACCAATAACATTAATTATTAACTATCAATTTTTACATTATATAACATTTCACAATTACAATTAAATACACTATTTTAGAATTTTGAATCGTAGTTACTCCTCCTGGACGTGGGTGACCTTATTTTTTTAAAGTAGGTATCAAGCACGCTTGGGCACGAATTGGACCAGCGTACCAAGGGTACCCCCACTTTATGTACATACATAGACACATACGCTACCTATGCTCGAAAACCATTACCCTTGTGTTTGATTTTACGCGAGTGTTATATTATACACTTAGAAATTAAAGACTTTTTAACGGATACGGAGACTGACAGTCTCCCCGTGACCACGCTCGCTGTAAAGTGTTCGAAACGTCGAGTTAATAATATAATGAATAAATCGCGTTTCAAATCCGTTAAAAAGTCTTTCAATTTCTAAACCATTACCCTCTTTCTGACGTAGGCGGGTAATAATATTAAAAACCGGACACAACGATGTTGTACGGACATATTTAAATTAGGCGAAATCGGGAAGTTAACATTGTAGTCGTCAAGTAAATGGATAGTCGTGTTAGTAATTCGTCTTTTCAATTTTACATTAACAAAGATATTTTTTTTTGTGTTAAGCAGGGAAAATCAAAATAAAAGAAAGTTCCATCGGACCTATAAATATAATTATTTAATACTACCTGTGCCCCGCGGTTTCAGCCGCGTAAGTCCGTATCCCGTAGGAATATCGGAATAAAAAGTTGCCTATATGTTATTCCAGTTATCCAGCTGTCTACGTACCAAATTTCATGGCAATTGGTTCAGTAGTTTTTACGTGAAAGAGTAACAAACATCCATACATCCATACAAACTTTCGCATTTATAATATTAATAGGATCAGTAATATTGTTCAACTTATGAAAAATAACATGTCAGATCTATATGGGTTTTGGGTCAACTTTATGTCTTATCTAAGCAACTATTTTAGTTACAGAAACAACATTTGGGAAGAGTTACAGAGATGCAGAGAAACGTAAGTGCTTTAATATGTATGTTTGTAATGTTTCAATATATAATAAATATCACAAAAACCACTGGACCGATTGCAAGATTCCACCTTTGTGTGTGCCACGGGCGAAGCCGGGTGGAACCGACAGTTTAACTATTATCAATAACTGATGTTTCTTATAAAAACGGTAGATACCAATTACAAATTGTTAAAGTGCGGCATCAAAGTAATTGGATACTCTGTAACGATTTGTTATTTAATAGCTATGTTAATTAGACCTTGGTTTGCATATAATGTGTGTTATGTATGTATAAATATGTACACTTCAGTATGAGAAGGTATTGTTTTATTGGAGTATTTATACAACCTCATTGGTTGACAAAAGGAATTTCTTAAAGCGTAAGTAATATTAAAAAATAAACAGATTTCTCTATATTTTAAATTCGTTGTACAAATGTAAAAAAAGATAAAAAGTGTTTTAAATATGTGGATTTTTAGTGTTTTCAAGTTAAGCAATTTTGTAATGGACATTTATTTATTAAAACGATTGGTATAAATTTATCCATTACATTAACATCATATTGCTTTATATACATTGTTTAATATTCGTTTTAAAATTATTGAAATTAGTGTGTATTCCCAAAGTACCTACATAATTATTATTAATCATAAAATATATAAACTAAAATTATATTAAATTTCATGCAAATTTCAAATTCTCTCAATTCGAAACTATTCAAAATCGATTCACCCAGGAAGAAGTTATGAGATAACAAACACAAAACATACAGTCCAATTGAGAGCCTACTTTTTTTTCAAGTCGATTAAGAAGACCACGATAAGTACATATAAAAAAGAAAGTGAAAACGTATGTTGACATAACATTCACTCGATTTCCTCCGAGTGACATGTTACTTTCATTATGGCATTACCACTATGCTGTCTATGGTATCGCGTAATTATTTGCATGGTCGTTTAAAAACGCGCCTTTTATATATCTATCAATTGAGTCATGTAAAAGTCACTAATTAAATTGTTATTCAACTTTCTAAAACGTAACTAAACATTATATTAACGCAGTCTGTGGTACGGATACATAAAAAAATTATCTTCTTTCTGTCAGAAAATTGTTAATCTATATTTTAAAATGGAGGCGTTACAATAAGAGGTATTAATTTGAGGTTATTACGATAAAACTCGCCGTTTTAAACAGTATCTTATTCTACTTTATTATTATATATTTCTCGTTTTAAATATCCGAAGTTAGCATTACTACGTCCACGTGAAATAAATTACGTTTCTCAAATTTCGTGTGATTTTTTTTAAACTTCGAATAATAATAACATTTACATCACTTTCATTATGGTAATGTTTACTGACAATTGAATAAATCCATTACATTTGAATGTATTTGTTCTAAATTTAAAAAAAGAAGGCATTCAACGGCCTTAAAAAATTACATAATTTTGCAAACCAGGCCACAATTTGACGATTACATTATGTCCATATTACTTAACTTACTCGGAAACGCAGATTTTCCGTCTTTTGCACACATATGGAAATGATATCGGTGTAAAAGAGATAGCAAATGAATTAATACATTTTTTATTACGCTTAATCTTTACTAAGAATACGGATATTAGTAATTTGAAAGTTATTATCATCATTACTAATGTTTTAATAGCATAATTATGTTTTATTTCAAATGAGAAACGAGTTAGGTATGTACGAGTTGCCAATATTTTTATTATATGAAATATTTTATAGTACTATCCTAATGTTTATGTAATCAATTTGAAATAAGAGTCATTAATTTCTTTTAAAAAATATTTCATGAGACTAGCTGTCCACCCTGGCTTCGCCCGTAGTACCTATATACATTCCTAACAATGAAAGAAGAACATTTGAAATCGGAGCAGTAGTTTCTGAGATTCTCGCGGTCAAACAAACTCTTCAGCTTTATATTAGTAGTTGCATTAGGATATATAAGTTCAAAAGTATATAATTTTTCCTATTCCGCCATAAAGTATGAACTTTAATATTATGTTCTATGCGAAATATTTACACAATACATACTCAAATGTCCGAAGTGCTGTTAATGAATACTGAAAACGATACCGTGTGTGAAGTGATGTTTTTTTGCTACAAAAGAATTTGCATACGAGGCTTCTTCTGACTGACAGGTCAACCTTGCCGATCCACCAATGATGTCATACATAAATCAATGTTGGACATAAAAATATTAAGAAAACAATTCAATACAGTCTTCAAGCTAGTTCTGGGTATATTCTGTTTAGCTTACAATCTTAATATATATGAATTACGTGTCACGTTGTTTGTCCGGGATGGACTCCTAAACCACTTCACCGATTATAATAAAATTTCCACACTATGTGCAGTTTGATCCAACTTAAAATGTAGGATAGTTATATTATTTCAATTACGATATATGACGACCCGGGCGGAGCCGGGGCGTTCAGCTAGTATAAATTTATATTACAGTGCGTGTATGAAAAAATACGTCCAAAAGTGTGCAATAGTCTATCAGTGACTTTATAAGTAAGTCTTAAAACTAGCCCATAAATAAAACTATAAGAGAGTTATGTTTACTATTCGTATTTAGTATTGCTAATGATGAAGGAAATTACGTCATTACCACACATCACAAAAACGTGAATGCTTTTTTATTATTTCTATGGGAAAATAAGTTTGATTATAAGACTGCTACGTGGCTATCAGGATATTAACTAAAGTATAATTATCCTTTATAAGTATGCTAATTTAAATATTATAATTCGTGGAAAACAGCAACATAACAATATTCAATAATTTTTAACACCCTAATGTAAAGAAAAACTACCATTATTAGTTTTTTCTGTTTTTTTAATGTTAGTAGCTGTTTAGATTAGACTTAATATACAATGATATTAAATTACAATTACTGTCGGCCATTTTTAATGTAAAGTTTAATTGTACAGTATTTTACTATTCAAGTCCTCCATTTGATAACCATATTGAGGGAGTTGTGAAAAAAATATTTAATCGGACATTTTGCGGCGGCCACCTTGGACCGATTTTCATCATTAAACAAAGCATATCACCGCAAGGAAAAAAAGGACTTTAAAAAATCATTATATATAAAAATCAATTCGTTAGTCTCGCTAAAACTCGAGAACGACTGAACGGATCTATCTTATTTTGGTCTTGATATGTCCGTGGAGGTCCAGGGAAGGTTTAAAAATACGTCGAAACAATATTCTATGGCGTTCTAGTAAAAGCATAAAAATCAATATCCAGCCAACGTGTGACAGCAGATAATAATCCAGTACAACTTATAATTTCGACATAGTGAAAGTCAAGTCCTCAACATTAGCAACGATTCATATCTATTTATTTTAAATTTCACAGATCATGCTTATAAAACATGCATTCGTTACGTGAATATGATAGTGTGTGCAAAATAACTTGTTTCAACGAGATAAATTTCTCATACGACTGTGTTGTTCTATCTTGCAATATACAATAATCTTTCTACGCATTTTCTTAAGTTTAAAAGCGTTTAAATGTTACCAAGTGTAAGTAACACTACTTATTACTCGATTAATCAGTAGCTAATGTACTATGTACTAAATTTTTTGTTCAAAATAGCAATTAAGCGAATGTGTTAAAAAGAACTTTGTTGGTAATTTTAAAAAAGTATACATATCTATAACCTTTATGTTTCAATATTAGCAGCTCATAGTTTTTTTATTACTATTAAGGCTATAGCTGAATCATGAACGATATCTGAAAATTCTTTAATTGGTTAATTTAGAACCTCATTTGTCTATAAAACTTGATAGGTAAGAAGCTAATATGGTTTTATTCACGAATCAGATTTTAAATTGTATTTATCTTCAATGGCATTCAGACAGCCCTTCATGTTTATTATATGCCATATAATATAAAACCATGATCTAGAAACTTGTTATTTTTCTAGATAAACTTTATCTTATCTGAAAATCTAACACGTACGTTAGGTCGGTAACCTGCGCAACAAATCTGAGGATATGATTCTAGCCCACGCCTATAGTAAGTACTTAGTATCACACAAGCTCAAAAATAGGACTTTGCCTATAAATTACAACAAAATGTCTTATTTAAGTGTACTTGAAACTAGAATAAAGTCTTATTCGGCACTCGCTCTCAGACGCATATTAATTTGTGACAGAGGGTCAAAGAATAGTTAAGACACTTCAAATTATCCAGGCAAATCATCAAGATACTGTTGAGAACCACAGTCACAGTTATAATAATAAATGACTATTACTTATTTCACAGATTAGAAATGTGAATTGCTTTAAGCGTATTACTGGACATTCGCCTAATCCGAAAATCGAATGCCGACACATTCGTTGGAATACGCAAACGTATTTGTGATTTGCTCTTCTCTATACAGAAGGGCAAATATTCTTACATTATACGGATTTTAGTTATATTTATTTATGATTAACAGTTATAGTACATACTAACAAAGTACACACATACTAAATGTAATAAAATAACCTTTATAACTCGAAAAAACGTTACCGCAAGTTATTTTGGGAATCCTGTATCTTATATCTAATTACTATATCGTAACGTTTAAAACTTAAAATATTTTTACGTTTCTCAACGATTTGAAAGTAAATATTTAATAAACAGAATTATTTTTAATTTCTAATATGCTAAGAAAACGAAAACCTCCTTGCGAATAACTTGATATAAATTTAGTTCCTAACTCCAAGTCGAGTAGAAAACGTTCTGTAATGTGATGTAAATTATTTCTAGTCTAGCAACTTCAATGCACTTATATTCACTGAGTAGTGAGTGTCATTCAATGGCATGTATATTCTGCATATATACATAGCTATATAGAGTTTCATGTATCTCTGTTACTTTCACAAAACTACACATAAGTTAAAGATTAGACACGATGGAATAAAAATGCGAAGTTCTTCTAATTTTGCAATGGTTCAGGAAAGGTTTCTATTTGGCTATAGGTATTTACAGATGCTTTGTAAATGTATCTATTATTGATAAGGCAGGTAAATAAAAACATATTCAATTAACATCAAACCTTCATTTATTTAATAAAAGCAGGAGGACACCGACATTTGTAAATGTTATTATTGTATTTTTTAAGACACGTTTTTTTCGGGTCAGATAAGAAACCGAATTACGGTCAAGTTTTTATATGCGTAATTGCGCTGCACGAATGGACTCCTTTTACTGGTTAATAATATTCAATGAATTAACATATTAAGGTGTCATTACAATGCAGAATGACATAAGCAAACGTGAAGGTAGCTATTCATTGTTTTCCTATACATAAATCTCGGACAATTGTTGTTTATTGATCTCTCTAACATATTTAAAAATCGGAATATGTACAAAGGTTTTTTTTTCAACGGTTTTTATTTTCAATGAAAATACATTTCAAAAGTTTGTCTTGTAGCTTGCAATATTTTTTACGCCTAGATAAATCCACTTTCCAATATTTTGAATTTGAATATGGAACGTACGCGCTCATAAAATCCGAATACCTTTCCCAAAATTCTGTTGAAAAGGTCAACGCATTCAAAATTCGAGTTTTGAAACGCAGGTCGCATCTTTCCAAATTGCCGCGGGGCTTTAGCATAAAAAATAACCGCCTCTTACCTTTGCGAGATTTCCAATACAATTTTCTGAAGTAATACACCGCAACGAGAAGCAATATTGCCGCTAAGAATGCACCAATCGCTGCTCCTGCGACACTGCCAGCTCCAAAACAATCTTGTTGACCAAAAACACACGGCAGAACTATCGTCACAACAAACAAAAATAAGAGAACACCCATTTTTACACAAATAACATCACTATTATGGCACAAATGTTTAAAATTCACATAACGTATTATTGCATAGTTTGAATTTAAAAGTTTGAATTCGGAACGTAAACTTTTTTATAATGTAACGAGTAAAGGCGTCCGCCGCGTCAGCCCCGCGCGGTCGACTGTGGTCTGTGGCGTTGTAATTTTGTCGGTTTCGTTGAATCTTGGATAGTAGTGAATAGACTGTGATTGTAGGACATGGATCGTGTATGGAACAAACGTGTTTGACTGCGAAGTGTGTGTTAAGTTAGCGAGGCTCTACAACATTTACTATAATATTTATTAAAGCTATAGTAGCGGTCAAGGTAAACATATGTCTGCAGTTTTATAAATTATCTTCAGTATTGTATCATTTACATTCACTTAAGTTAAGTTTGAGTTTGGGTTTGAGTATGGTAGATCAGAGATGGTTATTTTTAAATTATGAATATTAATTTAAAACGTTATTGCACTAAACGACATAAAAGTATTTAGAAAACTTTTTATATATTCAGTCTCCCCGTGACCACGCTCGCTGTAAAGTGTTCGAAACGTCGGGTTAATAATATAATGAATAAATCGCGTTTAAAATCCGTTAAATTTTTTTAATTTCTAAATGTATAATACTCGCGTAAAATCAAACACAAGAAAATACGGCATAAAAGTAGTAAACGTGACAATTTATCCTTATCTCAAGGGTATTTTTTCTGCTGTAAATGGCTATTGTTAATTTCTTGTTCTTGTTCTATTGTAATGATCTATAACATTGACCGTCTTCCGTTATCGGATCAAAGATCTTTTCCATTTCCGTAGGACAATATAATAATAAATATTTTATGGAAAAGAACGTTATTATATCGTACTACCTAAGCTTTTGATTCAAATAGTCTTACAAACAAGTTAAGCTCATTAGCAGTAATTTTTGTTACAACTTTTTTGTTCAAATGAATTGAATCTCTCTTGTGAAAGTATAACGAGTGGATTTATACAAATGTTTTTTTAAAAACGTATGTACTATCACTTAAAAAAAGTCAACGTTTCCAATAAAATTTGTAGTAAATATTTTGCAAAATTAACCTAATTGTTGGTGATTGAAATAGAGCTAACTAAGTATTTATTAATTTATAACGGAAGTCACACGTCATGTATGCCACTTCGGACTCTATGCTGAACACAAAAACGTCATATCAATGGTACATTCAATCTAATTAATTATTTGAGTTATCGTCCTTTATATTTGTATGAAGAATTCTTTTATAAAAATACAAGACCAGTCAGCAAAACGCACACATGCACTTGTATACATCTTTATTCAATCGCAGGTGTAGTAGTTTGATTACGCATACATACAAACGCGAGATGAAATCGTCATTAGGAAGCACATATTGAAATTATTATTAAAAGTGTTATTTTTAACTTAATTCTTTTTTGTGATCCTGTTGAACTTTAGCAGTTTTATGAACCTTAAATTATATACTATTTGCGCCCCGCGGTTTCACCTGCGTAAGTCCGTATCCTGTAGGAATATCGGCATAAAAAGTTGCCCATGTGTTATTTCAGTTGTCCAGCTGGAACCATATTTCATTGTAATCGGTTCAGTAGATTTTGCGTTAAAGAGTAACAAACATACACATTATTATATGCATTTATAATATTATAAGTAGGATAGCATATTTACACAATAGATTCGCAGTATGCAGAAGGTCTTATTTGCCCTAAAAGGTGCATTTACACGTATATTACACGTAACAAGTACGAACATCGAAGCGACGAACATGCATATGTAAAAAGTGCACTAATCGATTTGATATACACTGAATAGCCTAGCTTCGTTTGAGATTTTTGTATATAATCAAAGGGAGGTTGGCCCGTTTTATGAATATTTCGTCGAGTATATAACGTATTACTACAAAGTACATAATGCTACTGCCTACTCATCAATACTTCTTTACTAATAACTTAGTATTATGTTATCTGTGCTAATAATAAAAAGCTGAAGTTTAGAAATTAAAAACTTTTTAACGGATTCTAAACGCGATTTATACATTATATTTTTAACCCGACGTTTCGAATACTTAACAGCGAGCGTGGTCACGGGGAGACTGTGAATATAATGAATAAATCGCGCTTAAAATCCGTTAAAAGGTTTTTAATTTCTAAATGTATAATACTCGCGTAAAATCAAACACAAGAAAATACTAAGCTGAAGTTTGTTTGAACGCGCTCATCTCAATAACTACAGGACCAATTTTAAGCTTTCTTTCACCCGTTCACCTTTGTACTATTGGCTACATTTATACCATGGTAGAAGACGGGGTGAAACGCCAGTTGCTATTATTTGAATGTGAAAGTAAGTCATAAAAATAGACTTATACTATTTATTATGGAGCCGGACGAGCGTCATATTATCGTCATTAGTACATAAAAATACATTTTCAAATATCAATAAGTAGCTAGATAAGTAGGATTTTTTGCCTATTGATAATTGATTTTGATATTAATATAAAACTGTAATGTCGCGTTGTTTGTTACCAAACTTCCTCGACACTGAAGTGCTAAACCGTAGTACTACTAGAATGTACTACTACACTACTAGTAGTCCGTAAGCCAGGCGCTAATTTTCGTCAATTATTTCTTCTCAGTCGACTGGGGGGAACTTGGTCGTGAAAATCTGTCGCTGGCTCACGGACTATAGTCTACGTCTGAGAATCAGCAAACATCTATTTTGACCCTTAGTCATAGGTGTAAGGCTTTATAGCCTTAAAGGAGCCTCGTTTGCTTATAGCATAGTAGTAATTTTTATGGATCACTTATTATTTAAACAAAACTACAAAACTCACATTTTTTATTTAAACAATAATAATTTTTATAGCATAAACTCGATACTTAGTAAAATACTGACTAGTCAAATAACAAATAATTTAGTTTTTAAAAACAATTAACAACTAAAAATATAGTGAAAGGTATCTAACACAAATGTGCGAATTTAAAAAAATCTACAAATCAGATATGTCTTTTATCCTAGAATTATAAAATTGTTTTTATATTTTTTTATCACAATAATCACTTATTTTTAACATTAACAAAGAGGGGTTATAAACTGAATCCCTAATGGCATCAATATTCAATGCAAATTGCGATTAAAATGTATAAAAACCTTTTTGTAGTTATTTTAAAAACACTAAACCAATTCCCTAAAGATTCTCGTTATTTCAGAATTTTAAACTGATCTGCTAAAAATGAAGGAGGTTCTCAATTTGATATTAAGGTTCTTTCAGTTTTATTAATCAATCACTGTATGGTATTTCTACTGATTGAAGTGATTATTTTGTGTTTGATAGAGATTGTTGTCATTTGGAGAGGTACCTCCCACTCTGGGATAACACTGGCGTCCTAAGTAGAAAATAGTTTTTTTTCCTAGAGACAGTAAAAGACCTACTTCACAACAATTTAACACATGTTCAATACTGCCTCATTAAAACAGCATTTTTTCTTAAAGAAAAGTCTAAAAAATAGTGATATCTTCCTTTTGAAATACTGTTATGACACCTGCATACTCTCCTTCAATTTTTGTAATCTCTTGTACATGTGTAGCTTATTGCTTGTAAATGTATTTTTAACTGGCTGTTCCTGAAAATATAAGTAATAATAATTTATGTAGTATGCTGGGAATTTTTCTTTAATAAATAAAATTTAGCCTATGTTACTTGCATAAGATTTAGCTTAAAATGAAGAAAGTATTTATCAATGATATGGATGTAGAAATTTAACATCAATTATAATAATCTGATTTAGTATCTTTGAGACTACAATGTTGTTTATGAAAACTAGTGGTTCACCCTGACTTCGCCCATGGTACATATACTCAGGGATTATATAAATATCCAATGGTGAAGAAATTTTTGAAATCGGTCCAGTACTTCTTGAGATTAGCGCGTTAAAATAAATACTTCAGCTTTATATTATTAGTATAGATATGGATATACATACATGAGGGAAAAATGTAACATCAATCAAATACAATTCAAAAAAAGTTGCTGCAGCAATCATGGGACCACATTTCCTTTCATAAACATCTAACTGCACTGGAAATTTTCCATCTGGCAACTCTGCTAATGTTTCAAAAATGGGTCGGGTTGCTTTCTTTTGACTTGACAATCTATACAGCAGTATGCTACCATTCCTCAGTCCAATTATCACCACATCAATATAAAAAAATAATGCTGTAATTGGCGGGAAATCTAAGTACAAATGCTGATAGTTTTCTGTTTCAATTTTAAACAAATTCCGGGAGTAACAAACAAAATTTTTGTCATCTACAGCACTTATGTTCTTAATGTGTTTTATCCATTCCACCGGGCAGTTAATTATTCTCTCTTCTATTGAGTTATCTTTTAGTATATTTATAATTTTACCACAGTCGGTAAAAATATGTATAGCATCATTATTGAACTGTATTTCTTTTAAATCATATGCACAATGTACTAAAAGTTTAGGTATAAGCTCTCTGCATAATAAATTACATTTATAAACATCTCTGTTATTATAAAAGTATAGATAATCACCGTTCAATACAAAATTGTCAGCTTTATAAAATGCTTCTGAGGCGTAGCTTGGATCATGCACTGTCCTTTGTATGAAAATGCCAGATTTAATTTGTATAACTGTTACATTATCACTGTTCCATATTTTTAAGCAATTCTTGTCAGATAGCGCTACAGGAATGTACTTTAAATTGGCCGCGTCATAAAAAAATGTTCCTTTCGCATCCTTCAACGGTATGACTCCATAATTAATGTCCAACATGTGCGATCTGTCATGTAAATTGAATTTAAAAAATTCTTTTATAGTTTTCTCATAAGATGAAATATCAGACCACAGTTTTAAGTTCCTGTAGATGTGATACCAGCCTACTGTATCGCCACTTTTCCTCTTCGCTATTTTTGATGAATTTTTGAATTCCTTGAAACACATTTCTTGCCAAATGATATCGGTCTCGTCAATAGCTTCTTTCCATTGTTTACAGACTCTCCTACATCTTGCTAAGCTGTTTCCATCGATTTTAACAAGTATTTCGGTGAATGTTTCTATAGGCAGTGAATTAATCGATATATTTCCACTCATATTTAAAAAATCAAATAAATTACGTTTTAGGTTAATTGTATTATATGGTAGCCTACCGTTGGATACATTTAATTTTGGCTTAAGTATAAAATTGTTGTATTAAAAATTAAAATATAATTTTATAATATACTTATCCTGATAACTCGTGATTTTGACATGTTTGACCTTGACTGTATGTTGCCAGCACATAGATGATAGATACTAAGTTGCTATCAGTGTAAATATTAGTAGTTCTGTGAAAGTAAGTAACAACACAGATTTCGAAACTGTTTCTGTGTATTATTTTTTAACTACTTGCCTATAATATTAAAGACGGAAATAATAGAGGGCGCCATGGAAGAAGTCTCATGGTGGCCATAGTATCTGCGCTTTTCGCATTGGTCAAGGCTAATGAAACGATATCAGCCATTACGCCATCTACCGGGAGTAACTAGAGATACTCTCTTACTAGTCAATGGAAGAATTTAATCATGAATAATCATAGATATAGGTACTTTGTCTATGTAGAGTAAACTGTATAGCTTCATATTTTATGATAGCTATCCATTTTGTCACTAAGGAAAATCAATATTCTATATAAAAAAATTTACTGCGTTTAGACACATTATTATACTTAAGGACTGCAGAAGCTAATAAAAATAATTAAGATATATTAAAAAAAATAATTGCCCACATATTTTATTGTCATATTTTTTTTATCCAGTCAATAGATGAAATAAAGTTGATCATGCGGCCCTGTATACCTACACAGCCAAGTTGATTGTAAAATCGTATGTGTGCATAATTCCAGTTCCTGTTGCCTTTAAAATGTTAGTTCTATTAACTGTAGTGTAAATGATAAGTATCAAAAGAAAAAAAAAACAACACTTATTATTCAGGTATCAACAATAATTTTATTAGCCGTCAACAATAACACAATTCTTAATGCATATACTAAGTAATAATAATTTGCTTGATTCATGATTTAAGAAAAAAAATCATATAAAAAAAAACAGAATTTGTTGCAAAGTTTAACATAAAACAACTAAACGTCGTGCTCCAACTAGTCACACACGAGTACGTCTTTTCCTTTCTCGAGGTCAAACTTTGTAGTGAGTAACTGACCTGGGTGACTCCTTTATGTATGTTACATAAGCTTTAAGACTAATAATAACGCATCATTAATATAAAAAAAATAACAAAAAATTTATATAAAAACATTCATTAAACATTTCCCGCTATATCATTGCATCTATATAATGTGCATCTTATATTACACATAATAGTTAACATGTAAATGTCTTATATACTAATAAAACACTTATAAAATACACTCATATGGACACTAAAGGCGAGTATACACTGGGAGTTATTGACTGAAGTTGCTAGTATAATATATGCTATTTAGAAAAAAAGGGCCACTTTGTTATAAGCTTTTCAAATATTGTTGTAGATTAATATTGTAACATCAAGTTTTAAACTGAACAGAAAATTAATTAATATGTCGTATTGCATATATAACAGGTTTCTTAATTTTTTGTAAAATTATCGTAAGCTTATGTTGAAATACACAAGTGGCTCTTATATTATTGAGTAAGTAAATTGATACCTTATTTTCGAAATTCAATATTCAATATCAGATATTTCAAACTACGTCAATTAGTCTTTGTAACCAAGAAGCAAACTGAACAATTTTTAGACTGTATAGAATACACACTTGAACCGACATTCCTTTGAAAGATACAATTTTTTTAAATTTATTTGGTGTTAAGAATTAAACCCGTACTTTTTGACACAAAAGACATGGACGTTAATGACAGTGCCGAGTCTCGACCTTCACAGATCACGAAAAACACCGAATTTAATAAGAAATAATTTCACGGGTATTATCCGCTCTATATCGATTTTTATCTTCAATACCTCTTATTAAATACATTTGACCTCACATGGAAATATAACTAAATTGCTTTTTACTTAGCGTAACACTCACAATTAAAAAACAACAAGATTTGCTACTAAATGCTTTATAAACATAGGAATGCTACTAATATCATAAAGGATGAATAAAAATCATCTAAAACTATCAATAAAATGCGGTAAAAGTTGCAAAATAATTATTACAAAATGCAGTTTCTTTAACATCAACTAGAAAAACGAGTAAAAGAGCAAAAACTGTGCGCGCCTTATTAAAATGTATTAAGTGCGTAAATTAAACTATATTTAGAATACTAATAATCATTCTTCATACCACTAACAGCTTTAACATAAAGGAAATAGAGTCGTAAATGTCGTGCCTGTTAGCCAGATGAAATAGATATTTATGCTAGAGAAAGAGAGCACACTATTTGTTTTTTAAGTTATAGATATTTTATGTAAATAATAATTGAGTTGTTGTGTTGACCAATGCCAAAAACTATTAATGATAAATACAAAAATCACTATGTTCGTTTTTGTTGTTTTTTAATAACTTTAAGATTAGTTCAGTAGTACACACCATAGGTGCAGTCAGGTTTTAGAGGTGTGTGGGTGTATTCTGGTTTAGGGGGTGTCAACCCTCCTCCCCTCGAAATAATGTATAATTGAAAAGAACAAAATCAGCAATTCCATTTAATTAAACATTATATGGAATAATTAATGTACTTATAGTCGTTTTACTCTTATAAACCCCCGAAATCTCTGACTACTCCCGTGGTACATACGTAACTATGGCATATTGTATATACTTCTGTATTCATTAAATTAATAATAGGAACGAAAATAGGTATTAATATAACACAATGTAACAAACTTTATATGTGTTAGAATTATAAAAAAATCCACTTTCAAATTGTCAGAACTAGATTAAATACAAATGGGACAAAACTAATGAAAAAATGGGAGATACCAGCTTTCAAATAAAAACGAATCATCAAAATCTGTTCACCCAGTCGTAAGTTCTGAAATACTAAACCGAAAAATATACAGTCGAATGAGTAACCTTCACCTTTTTTTTAAGTCGATTAATAGCCCAGGATAATAATAACGAATAAATATACTGGATGAACACATTTCTAATAACTCTTAGTTATATCCATACTAATGAATCATTATAATAAAACATATGAAATGTAGAATGGTTGTAGTGAGAAAAGGTTAATTTTAGTTTTTTAATGCATATCATTAAAACAAATCACATCATTAAACTTAGTCTAAATTATAAGATTCCCGAATGATTACATATTATCATGTATTGACCATTGCCATTAATTATTTGTAGCAACGCTTACTGAATCAAATGTTCCACATTTTTAGATATCGTATCCCTTGGGGCATAACCCACCAGCCAGTCAGATTTAGGAATTCCACCTCCCCTCATATACACTTTAATTAATCGCCATCTAATTAAAATACATACAATGTTTTATCGAATCAAAGACTACATAATTAAGCCACTTTGGGACTTAACTGAACCAATGTAAGTAATAAAATAGGGGCCGTTTCTACTTCACCGCTGACAGTGTGCCATGCCATGCCATGCCATGTGCCAATCTTGTTTGTACATTTTCATACATTTGTCATTTAACTGACAGATAAGTTAAATTAAGAAAGTGTGAAACTGGCCATATTAACAAAAAAAAAACTAATAATATTATACCACATCTATTATATCACAATTCATTAATCTTTGTCAATAAAAGAGATGCGGTATCGCTCTGTCTCTTTCTATAGGTTAAAACGGTGCGACTGGTTACATAGTTCATACTCCCATATCCTCCTACTCAATTAATTGAGTTTAAATTCCTAACTATATATTTGTTTCTAATATTAAATTTTAAGTGATATTTAGATACTGTTTTCACATTAAGAATAATATATTTACAAACATTGAAATCATTTATTTAAATATTAATTAACATTTATCATTAATCATAAAAGATTTTGTCGGCATTATGAAAAGAACTATTCGATATGGATGTTAAAATTAAATTAAGAAGCAACATTTCCACTTAAGATATATTTGTGGACTCAATCATTTTTTATAATTATATATGTCACTTAACTGTATTATTGAAACATTTAACAGCTATTATATTCATTGAATTGACCATTCACAATATATTAACAACTTTTAAATGCCATTAATTTAAAATTGGAATTGGAACAAACTTTATAATGTCATTATAAAAAAATACCTACTTACAACTAAATGCCTTATAAGGAACAATAAAACGAAACAAATTGTCAATAAACATGATTTCAATTAGTAAAAAATGGTATGATTTTAAAATTATCTAAATACATAAACTTATCACCTATTTTTGAGCAAAGAAGATACGACTAGCATAGTAAAGCTGCCAATGATGTATAATGTGGCGGGAATTGACGCCAAAAGCCTGTAGCGTTCCTCTGAAAAAAAAAAAAAAAATAAACGTCAATTTTTTTTTTTACTTCACCATGGAGAATAAAGGTGGCAAAAAGTATAGTGTTGCCATAGGTGAAATTCACGTAAACACAGAAGTAAGAAAGCCTTTCCAAATGTAATAAATATATATGATGAATATTATTTTTTATGACCAGTATTAAGAAATATTTGGTGCTAACCCAAGAATTTCTATCCATCCCATTTTATCAATCAATGATTTCCTTGGTCAATATACTATATTATACAATAATTAATTTAAGACCACATAAGTTCATCTCATAAAAAGGTTCATTCAAACCTTACATTAATTAAATTTTCTAAAGTCACCACTTTAATGTTATAATTATACGATATTTTGAATATTAATTACATATTTGTATGTGATTTATCCCTTGATTTGATGAATATGGCGTGCAAAAAACAAATCTACATCCAAATGATATAATTACAAATGGAAAATTAATAAAATTAAAAATGGCTTTTAAACACATTCTAATAGCAACACAATATAACAGCAGTCTATATCCAACACCAAGTATTTAACTTTTTTTTTAATTATAAAAGAAGTTGTTATACACAAACAAAACATACATAATATAAAAAAAGTCTAAAACTAAAAAAGGTTAATACTTATCTCAATATTGAGTTAGGATAATTTAAATGGAAGTTGTAAGCGTTGAGAGTTGCTTTTCAAGTCTTAAATAGGTAATATTAGTTAGGTATATTCAATATTAAACTATTTTTATTGACTTGTAAACCAATTACAATTAAAAAAACATTACAACACATTTAGCATTGCAAGGCTATTTCATTTATTATATTACAAATATTGCTATTTGAAAAATACTTCTATATGTTCAAATATTTATGGAAATTTTAAATTGTGTAGGACAGATATCTTTATCTCGGTTAAAAGGTAAATTTTGTATTTGATAAAGTTAATTTACATTTATATACTACACTATAATTGTTGAAGTTTATTTTACATATTTATTTAATTTATAACAACTGGTAAAAACAGGTTCAGTTTTTATTCTTAAAAATTATTATTTTATATATTTTTTACGTTGATTTCTCTGTTTTAAAAAATAATATGATTAATTAAACTTGGAATTAAAGCGATTGTGAAATACTACTTTTTGGAAATAAAGTATCAAATTGAAAAACATTTTAGGTTATTATATAATACTATACTAAGAAGATCGTGCAAAGACTATACTAAAAAGAAAAAACCTAATTCGCAAAATAATACTTTTATTTAACTCGAGTTAGTACCAGTCTTATATTATGGTTAAGTACTAGTTTACATGGACAAAAATTTCATGACTAAAAATAAATAAAAAAAAAATACTAGCAACATTGTCTTAAGCGCATTAGCCTCTTGGAAATAAAAAAAAAAATCATCACGTCATTGACGTAGGTGACAGTTTGCTGACTATGTTTTTAAAAATGGCGGGCAATCTGTCAAAATGCAGTCGACTTTTCAGTTTCAAGATGCCGGAGTCCATGTGCAGTTCGCGTTTCGGTTCAATGACGATCGGATTATCGTCGCTATCGAATATAATTTCTGGGTCATTCTCAATAATTTCCTCTATCGTCGTCCAATCCGTTTGCAATTTTCTCTTATCCTGGCAACACTGACAGGCGCCGTAATCGCATTCCTTCTTGTTCATGAAATACTCCGCGTCATCTAATATCGTGTGTTCGTCTTTGGGCGACTTTAATGGGACGAAAATCGAGAACTTTCTTGCCGATTGTTGGATGATTTCGTCTATGCCGTCCTCTGCGGACTTGTCTACGGCCGTGTCCACGGAGGCTTTACGGCTGGAAGGCGGGGATATAGTGTCAATACTTTGTATGGTGCTATTTTTTCTTTTCTGACCTGTCATAGCGATGGATTTCTTCGTTGTCGCCCACCCGAGCGAGCGCTGCACCGCCATTTTCCATTTTGTGTACCTTGCGTCGCGATCTGTCGATAAACATTTGAATTATATATAAAATCATAGCAATAGACATAAACTAGACATTACTCTATAAGTCCGTTTATTGAAAAATCTAAGTTTTACCACTAGATAATGGAATTTTACGAAATAAGTTGGTCAATGTAATGATAAATAAAAAGGGGGCGACCATTTTTTTAAATTTACCATTAGAATTTAGCACGTGCTAGGTTTTACCAGTTACGGGTTGTAAATGTTGATATTATATCATTTCATTTTTATTTTATTTTTTATTTTAGAATTTCCAACGAAGAATACAATATATTCTAATACTCTTAATTCTAAAATTGCTTATATATAATAACAAAATATGGTTCTTTACTTAAAGGAAATTACAACAATCACAAATATATTTGCACGGATCATAAAAATATTAAAGAAAAAATTGCATTAATAATAGTGATTACTTATATCATATATTTTAATAAACTGTCAGCACAAACATTACAAATTTAATTTATCACAATATAAAAGTAGTAGTTCACAAAGAACAGTAAAACCATTTTATTCAATAATAATTTTATAATCATATACTAGTAATTGCTAAATTTAGGTTAGGTTAGTTAATTATTCAACATCCTTATGTACAATTCCTTTCATAAGTGTGTTGTGCTGTCCCCGATAAATAAATCTCTTTCTCTCTCTCTTTCTAGTTAATTGCCTTTAGAAGTATCGTCGATGAGTAAAATCACATTATCATCACTAGTGTAACATGCACCACCATCATCATCATCATCATCATCATCATATGTGCGGGAAGTGACTCACCATCATCAGTGGTGGTCGGCAGGAAGGTGTCCGTCACAGTGTTGTGGTGCTTCCACTTGTCGCAGCTCCACACACCGACCGAGTGGCCCGCCATGATGGCCACGCCCAGCGCGGACATGTCCCACGTGTGGGCACGCACTAGACAAATGTTCGATTCTTTATTCTTTTTTTTTGCACACACAACAATTATGATACAAATCATAGTATAAAACAAAGTCGCTTTCTCTGTCCCTATATCCCTATGTATGCTTAAATCTTTAAAATTACGCAACGGATTTTGATGGCGGTTTTTTTAATAGATAGGAGTGATTCAAGAGGAAGGTATATGTATAATAACATCTATTACACTACTCTGAATTTAGCGCGTGCGAAGCCGCGGGCAAAAGCTAGTTATTTCATAAAAAAACAGACACTTTTTCTGTAAAATCCTAGCTATGTCATGTAATCCTATGTCCTATTTATTCTGCAAGAGGATTCTACTCTCTATAGAGTGAAAATGAGTTAAAATAAGTTAAAACATTATTAAATCAACATATAAGATATAACTGTTGCTTTTTAAGAATATATTGTATCATTTTCCTGGAGGTCGAACGATATTTTATAGATTTCGTATAAATCGACGGAGTTTGGAAAACAACTGCTACTATAAGAAGAAAACTTTCTTCTTATATAATAGTTCAGACTGTGTTTGTATATCCATAATTTGGTTGATTTCACTTCTCAACCGACTTGAAAAAGAAGGGAGTTATCAATTGCATTGCATTTGCATTTTCTTTTTTGGCTTTAATACCTCAGCACTTTCGACTGGGCGTCCCATCAAAATCTGGTCTGGTTTCAACAATTTGAAGACGTTATATATTTAGATTTAGAATCATTTATCTTGAAGATGTAAGATTATGAAGACGAAAACATCCACAAATTTTGAAAAGAATTTAAAAATACTCACATGACCAGTTTTGAACCAGTTTCTTTCGCAATTTAAATATATATAAGGAAAATTCATTTTCCACCGACTTCAAAAAGAAGAGTTTATAAAATCGACAGCAACATCAAACAAAACACAAATTCAACTCACACACGGGTATACCGATGAGGTCGGCTTGCAGCTGCATCAGCAGATCGTTGGACGTCATCTTCCCGTCCACACTCAGCTTCGACAGCGGCATGCCGCAATCCTTGTTCATTGCTTCTAATATATCCCTAAAAGAATTACAAAAAAAAAATCATAAAACTAACTGACTCACGCTACTTAGTCTGCTATGTAGATAGAATATATTTTATTTATTTATTTCCGAACAATTTTTCATTTATCTGTTAAGGAAGGAAGGTGGAATGGAACTCCTCCAAAGAAAAAAAATGAGGGAGGGGGGGAATCTTGAACCAGTCTACACGATCGGTAAGGCCCTGCCGGAACAATGTTGGAAAGTTGTATATATGCTCTCTAGCGAAAACATTTCGCTTGCGCGATTCAGAAACTTGTCGTTACATATTTTTTATTAATTTAAAGAAGAAAGAAAAATTCTTATTTAATCATCGTAATATTTTCATTTCTTACTATTACACTTCAAGTGCTGCGAAGCGATGGCGGGCGAAACCGCGGCAACCGGCTTATATTATATGGCTATAGTACCATAGTCACTTTACCTAGTCTGAAAGCAGACCGCCTCCAACGCGGCTCGTATGATGTGATTTTTCGTTGTGAAAGCTGTTAAACCGCATATAATTCTGGAACAATATTGAAACCATTTAATTAAGAGTTCTAGATGTTAATATAAATCTGTATATTATATAAATATATTAACATTTAGATATAATTATAAATAACTAGCTGCACCCGGCAAGCGCTATTCTGCCTTACTCTTATCATTTAGGGTTATGAAAAATAGACGTTGGCCGATTCTCAGACATACCCAATATGCACACAAGATTTCATAAGAATCGGTCCAGCGGTTTCGGAGGAGATTGCTAAATAAAATTGTGACACGGGTATTTTATATATAAGATATAATTCCTTATATACATAGTTCATTCTGGTTTCTAGCAGAATCAACAGCATCTTGGATTAATTGACTCATGGCAATATAGATATTTACTCGTATTTGTTTTTTTTTTTCTTTTACTTCTTATATTGTCGTGTGTGTGTTTACGCTTCTCCTATTTTTTTGTAATGCTCAGTGTTTATTTTTTTTTTTTAGTTGTTGTGTGTGTGTTAGTCCGTATGCGATAAATGTTTGTCTATGTGTATGTCTATGTCCATCCTCCAGTACAATGCATACTGTGTGTGTTCTTGTGTGTGAATAAATGTTTGTCCATGTCTATGGCTAAGTCTATGTCTATAAGCCTCACCCTCTAGCGTCCTTCCTCCAGTAGGGCGCGTAGAGGCCGCTGAGCGCGGGCACAAAGTACACGTCGCCGGTGGAGAACACCTGGCCGGCTATGTGCTCCGTGTCCCGGGACACGTCCTGTATCAGCCGCAGGTTGTCCCGGAGGAACTTCATCGCGCCCCCGGCTACCGCTATGGAACCTGGGAAAATAAATGCAGGAAGAATGAATGAAGGTTTGATTAATTTTTTTTTTGACAACTGAGCTTTTTTTGACAACTGAGCTTTTTTTGACAACTGAGCTTTTTTTGACAACTGAGCTTTTTGGGCAACTGGGCCTTTTTTGGCAACTGAGCTGGTGGTTCACCTGATGGTAAGCGATCACCACGGCCTATAAACATTCGCAGAGGTACCGCCTCTGTGAATGCGCTGCCCGTTTTATGGGATTAGGCATAAGGAAAGGATTGACGATTGGAAATAAGGAATGGACTGGGAAGGGTCTATTAGACTGAGGAAATGGGCCTTCTATAGCCTATAGTCATCGTGAACCCATATGAGGGTTGAGGCCATAATCCACCACGCTGGCCAAGTGCGGGTTGCCAGATGTCGTCGAACTATCATTTGTTTATTTTATCGAAAGGTTGAGAGCCAACCCATGGGGAGCCAGAGCGAAAACATCAATCAACTTCAAAAAGGGAAGAGATTTTTAATTTGACTGTTTTTTTTTTATCTCAGGACGTACAACTGGATGAACCAATTTTGATACATATTTTTTTTATTTGAAATCTGATCCTTTTGTGTGGTTCCACAATAAAAAAAAGGGGGGTACCCTTACAATTACCCCGATTGACTATAGTTAATAAACAACCTTACCTTCCAAAGCGTAAACAGGCGGCGCATGCGGTCCCAGCCTATACGCGACAGTGGTCAACAACCCGTGCGTGGACTGTACCCTCCTCGTGCCCGTATTGTATAGCAGAAAGCATCCACTTCTGTATGTGTTCTTGGCTTGTCCGGCCTGCAGACAATTTTGGCCCACTAGCGCCGCTTGCTGATTGCCTAGTACCTGGAAATTATTCAAACTCAGAATCAAACATTTATTTATCCAATTAGACTTCTTAAGGCAGCACTTTTGAATTGTATTAACACATTTTTAACATTTACTGCAGTGATATGTAAATAAAAAAGTTAATTATATATATTATATAGCAAGAGGTCCTGAGTTACAATCCACTGTTAATAACGTTAAACGCATTATATAAAGATTTATTAATTACTAGCTGCGCCCCGCGGTTTCACCCGCGTAAGTCCGTGTCCCGTAGGAATATCGAGATAAAAAGTTACCTAAATGTTATTCCAGTTGTCCAGCTGTCTATGTACCAAATTTCATTGCAATCGGTTCAGCAGTTTTTGCGTGAAAGAGGATAACAATTCATTTAATTTAAAGGTATTTTTATTCGTCGTAGCCTAACTTCAATATTTGTTGGCTATACCAAGAGCATTCCTGGAAAAATGGGTTTCTGAGCCCCTCATATTACATCATATAAGTGTTAATATATCATTAAAATAAGGTAAGAAAACTTTTAACTATAAATAAAATTACTATATATATATAGGTATAGGTCTTATTTTATTTCGTTTTCTCACCCCAGATATCCGAATCCCATCCAAGATTGAACCATCTTTCACTATGCCATAGATTTCCGAGCTGCTCCTTATTTGTGGCAACGAATCTCTATGTACGCCGAACAGTCTATAAAAAAAATAGGACAAAATTATCATTTTTTATTTAAATTGATGAGTTTAGAGATGAATTGAGAGAGTTCTTTTTTTGTATAGAGCACTAGATTGTTTTAGTATAGTTGGCTTTATAAAACAATTCTTTAGTAGTTAAAGAACTGTGCGGTCGTACCTGGAAGGGGGTGGGGGATACCACTTCATATTCTGAAATATGACCAAATGGCAACATTTACCTATCAAAGTTGTAAAACTTATTGTAAAAAAAAAATATACACAAACTATATATTATTATTAGCAATATATTACACACACTAGCACAATAACTCGCCGTTTAATAAAACATGGAAATGTTATCATTCGATAATTAAGAATAGGTCTAGTAATTTATACAACTTACCTACACAACATGGGGTCCCAGTTGAGGGTCTCCAAATTCATAAGCAGCGTCCTTGATGCGTTTGTTACGTCCGTTATGTGCAGACCGCCGTGGGGACCTCCTGTTAAATTCTGGAATGAAACAACATCATCTTAAATATTATGTTCATGATCATCTTCATCACCACAGTCATTATCTACATCACCAACACCATTCCCATCACTATCCACATCATCATTATCATTTCGAAATACATAATAAAGTTATAGTAAATAATATCTTATATATAAAATTACCGTATCACAATTTCAGTTACCAAACTCCTCCGAAACGGCTGGACTTATGAAATGTTGTGTGCATATTGGGTATGTCTCAGAATTGGCCAACAGCTATTTTTTATATCCCTAAATGATAAGAGTAAGGCAGACCAGCGTTTGCTGGGTCAGCTAGTATACATATAAAAATATACATAAGTACATAAAATATCATTTCATATATCATTAAGGTCTTCCATACATACCCAAATTATCCACGAATCGACCGTCCCAAAGAGCAACCGTTTGTCCCGGCTCGCCCGTCTCACCGCCTTCACGTTGTCCTTCAGCCAGCGCATCTTCAGAGCGCTGAAGTACGGACTGATCGGCAGGCCGCTGATGTTCTTCAAATAGTTCTTGTTACGGTCCGGAACTTTCGCCAGGATGGCGTCCACGGTGCTGTCTGTTCGTATGTCGTGCCATGCTGAAATATATTGTTTTGTTTGGCAAGATAAGAGAGAAATGAGGTAGACCACTTTTTTTACTCTATACGTAAAGGCAATGTAAATGGATTAGACGTTTAGGATTGATATAGAGCTGCCATAGTACCTAAACAATCATCGAGACAAAGGTAAAAGTTCTATTTTTTTTTGTGACAGGCAATTTTTATACGCAGTGGTATCTCCTTCCCAGGGAGGACGGCCACGTTTTTATAGAAAAGAATTATTATTACCTAGTAGCCTAAATATACAAGTTAACTTGAGGTTCGTTTTTATTCATTGAGGGTAAACTATGGAATAGTATTAACTAGGTATAATTAAATTAGGTTTTTCATATACCCAGGGTCCATTCAACGAGGTTTCACTGTCTATTGTATATTCGACATTCATTATGAGTTATTTTTTTAATGTAAACATTTAAAAATCACTCTAATAAAAAATAAACAGTACAAAATAAGAATACGCTCATATGTTTATAATAATCTAACAATTAATTACCTATAGCTGGATGCAGAGGTTCGCCAGTGAACTTATCCCAAGCTATTGTCGTCTCTCTTTGATTTGTTATGCCTAATGTAACTATATCTTCTTTCGAGTAACCTGAAAAAGGAAATAAGAGTTAAATTATCTATATATGTAAATAAATTTTGCATATATTTTTGGAAAAGAGTAGTCTTGTGAAAAGTACGTAGGGGTAGCCCTACCTTCTCTTTGGTGGTTAAATAATCATAAGAAAATAATTGTTGGGTTTGATTATATGGTTTAAATTAAAGGTCAGGTGGCCTATCACGTCCTAAAGCAGGAGTAATTCCAGAGTAAAAAAAATATTCGGGACGATCTAAAGATATAGGAAAGATCAAACACAATTTAACTTTGTGTTTAAGACGAAGTCAAGCGGACAAAGTTCAAAAATCTTTGCCTATTTATGTCCTTGCAGGATGGTGAAACTTTTAATGAAAATCATATTCCCTTATCTTGACTTGGGGGGACATTTTGAGTAAAATTTATTACTTACTCTGGGATGTTAGCGATAGAATCAGCAATAATCGAACTTTGATCCTTATCTGAGTATGATGGCGTACCCTTAATGGTGTACACTACTCGTCATATCTATCTATAAATATTTAAGGCAAGGTAACCTAAAAGCCCTGAGGAATTATTATTAAAAAATACAAAGATCTATCTTAGTCAGCACGCATACTTGTTTGATCTGGTTACCCCGACTTTTCGATGCAAGTCCGAAGTTTTTTTACCACTGAGCCACCACTGCACACCACCTACGATTAAATGCCTAGAAATAATTATAGTGCTCACCTAATTCAGTCAGCTGATCAATAGCATTCTCAGCGCAGACCCTTATGTGATGTATAATTTCCATTGGATCCTGTTCGCACCAACCTTCCTGGGGCTGTATTTCAGTTTTGTCCAGTTGGTGGGCCGCCAGCTCTTCGGACCTTTCGGCTTCGTATATCTGAAATTAGTTTATATAGTTGAAAACAGTTTTTTTATTGCAGTATTTTGGGGCATATTTCTAGAAGATAAAGAAGGATTCTTCTGACACACTTTTATTAGTCTTACTCGTATGTTTTCATATTTGTATGTAACCGACTACTTTTAGACTCGATTTTGATCCAATTTCAACGGACAGATTTAATTCCAACTTGTCCAAAATAAATCTTATCAAGGATCGATGACAGTACAAAAATTTTAAGAGTTTTTCTTACTATCCTCATCAGGATCGCCAGGGCGAAATCTAACGTATACTTTGTATAGGGGTAAGTGAGATCATTTAGATTCTATTTATTAAAGCTTGTATTTTTATACATGTATTTATTTATTATTATCGTAGTTAATACGTTGCATAAAACGCCTCGCCTACAGTATATCAGCAGTTATATTTGGAATATTATCTGTTATCAATAGTTTTATCGGCAATATTTATTGGAAAAATTCGGCAATAACATTCCTATTTGTCTGTTGATCTTTGCACATAGGCCAAAATAGTCTTCTAGTTGTGGCTTCGCTAACTCGGTCTTATTATATAATATGTAAATGAAAATTAATCACCATACGTAAACCTATAGAACGGCTCGACCGATTCGGCGGTACATTTTTATAAGTATGGATGGATGGATGTTTGTTACTCTTTCACGCGAAAAAGGCTTATCGTATCTACTTTTCACCAGGGTACCACATAACCACATAAGTGACGACGCGGGTTTACAGCTTGTATTACAATAAAATTATTTTAAACAGTAGGTTTGTTCATTTAATACGTAATCCATTGAATCAAAGTAGACAATTCAAGGACTTTGGAATGTGACACTTTGAATCCAACATTTAATCCGATTAATGATAACAATATTACGTTTTACTTCCAATATTAAAACCCGATAAACCTTTTGTGTTTTTATATATTTATTCAATACTAGACGCTCGTCCTGGCTCCGCCTGAACAACAAGATTACTATTTTATCCGAAGGGGGCAATCAATCGGGATGAAAGTCCTATCCTATCACCCAATTCAGCTCATACCCTGTGTGTATATTATTAAAATTTCACTAAAATCCGTTCAGTAGTTTCAGCGTGAATGACGGACAAACATCCAAACAAACTTTCACCTTTATGACATTAGTGTGATTTATATATTTATACTTTGCAAACCATTCCGATAAATTATTATGCGTAACAAATTTTTATTAACTACTATCGGTTCGCCCATTATAGATTAAAGGAAAGGACAGAAAAGGTTAAGGCTAAAGGATAGAGGCCTCCTATGTATTTAATTGTACTTCGGACGTGTTTGGGCAATGCTTCCTATGCGCTGTGTGATAATTCTAAAACACTGAAAATACTTAGTTTATATCAAATATCTAGATTTTAACAACAGTGCATCGTTAAACAATATTCATAAGGAATTAGCACGTGAACGCTAATTTTTCTAATTTTAAACACGACTTATCTGAAGGTTACCAAAATCGGATAGGTATCGCATAGCTTAAAAAACACTTTTTTTTTTCAGAAAACCGTCGTGTTCATTGTCGTCGTGATCCATTGAGTAATGTTTATCGTATTTACTAATATTACAAAGAGGAATGTTTTGTATTTTTTTTATGTATGTTTGTAATGTTTTAACACAAATACTACGGGACAGATTTCCAAAATTCTTTCATCATTAGAAAGATGCATCTTCACCGAGTACCATAGGCGATATACGTGTACCACGGGAAAATACGGGGCGTACTGCTAGTAATATATGAAATGATATATAAAGGAAGATGTTGAACAAAACTCATATTTATACAAACTAGGGCCTTTATTATAAACATGAACGAGGAAAAACATAATTTTTTGTGGTACTGAAACAATCAATGAAATGCATTGATGAAACAAATATGAGTAGAAAGAAAGGACACCAAACACACACACGCGCGTATATACGTGTGTGTGTGTGTGTTTGATGTCCTCACACACACACACACACACACGTATATACATGTGTGTGTGTGTAAATATATAATAGCAGTATAGCATATGGAAGTTATTTACTACAATTTATTTGAATTGTCGTGAACCAGTCTCGCAATTTACCGTCAAGCTGCTCTACCTTATTTGCATGCATAATCGCGTTTAATAAGCGTAAAATTTAGTTATCTCCAAGAAACAGTCCGCCATGTCATAGGTAGCATTAAGGGCATACAAAACGCGGAAAATTCTATTAATTTATCATTTAACTATTAGGTACTCTTTAAACTAAATGTTTAGAAAAAATAAATAAGGACTATGTAAAAATGTGACATGTAAATATACGACATAGACCTAGACATACAATTATTAAGCATCAAAATAAGAACACAGTGTGTAGAAAATGTGTATACTACCTACATTTATAAATAACTAGCTGCACCCCACGGTTTCACCCGCGTAAGTCTGTATCCCTTAGGAATATCGGTATAAAGAGTTGCTTACTCACACACACACACATATTAGTAGGATATTAGTAGGATGAAGCCAAAGTGGTCCCCACATCAATATAAGTTACAGAGAAAGTTTCTGTAACACTGGTTTTCAGTGACATTACATTATACGACTTACGGCCCAAATAACAGAGTATGATTGCTAGTCTGTATCAAAAGATACTCACAACAAACCGGACGGTCTTGGTCCCATCATCAATAGCTCCCACCAGCGACTTCCCTGCACCCCCACGCACTGGCATATCGTCGCCTGCAACAAATAAGAATCAGAATTATGATAATGTATTGAAAATTATATAGAATTATAATAATAAGTAACATGTTTCTTAAGAAAAGCTATTTCAGTAAAAATATAATGTTTCATTTTATAGTTAGTTATTTTTATACAAGAGGGAAATTTTCCGTGCCTAATTGACAGACATTCGCGAAGAGATATCGTCAATATCTGCTATACGGCGCCATTTTTCCATAATAGAAAGAATAATGAAAGAAAGAAAGAAAAAACATTTGATGGACATGACATGATACAAAGCATTGAAGACATACACAATTACACCTTAACAATAATAAAACGTTTCATACCGCAACCAAAAAGGATCTAATTCAGCGTTTGCTAGGAGTAATAATGAAAATGACGGCGAAAATGAAATAGTTACGACGCGGCAAACTGAAAATGCGAAAAGACTATATCATGTGTAAAATCACCCTTTTTCCAATTTCCCGGTGAAGTTTCCAGAAGAACCAATTTTTAAACCACATTTTTTTATTTAATTTCAAGTGACACAGACTCATTTTATTAGTTAAAATTAATTCTTAAAAACTATGTTAGTATATTGTGTCTTAAACAAAATAATTGAGACTACTAGGTATGCCAGCTATTACTACAATGCTATAATGGAAGCAGAAAGTTTACAGCAGTGAGTGGATGTGTATGAGTGGATGAGAAAGGACTTGTATCCAAATTGAAAAACTAGTACCTTCATTATAACCTTTTATACCTAACTATATAAATATGGATATTGTATCTGAAATAAACATCTATTATTATTTATATTAAACGATACATTTGTTCGATATCAAAACAAACTGTTACATATTTTGGCATGCGAAACGCTTTAAAAGTAAACATTTTCGGTCAAAGAACTTGTACCTATCAAAATAAATGGTCGATTAGCATACCTACCTATTAAATTAATTCAAAACCACACTACAGAATAGCGGCACGGCTTTTTTATCTATACATATATCTATGTACTTATATATGACGCTGCAGTATTTGCTTTTAAGCGGTAAGCTCAGGTACTACTGCGCTTGGATGAATTTTGGTACAGAAATAGTTTGAGACCCGAGAAAGACACAAGATAATTTTTATTTCGGATATCCGACAGGAACGAGAGCTGTGCAAGAAAAACGCCACAGCTATCTTTTCTATGACTATGCGGGCAGTTGTGGGCGAAAAACTATGGTAAATATAATAAATCGTATTAGTGTCTGTAACCAAACTCCTCCGAAACGCCTTGACCGATTTTTCTGCTAAATGTATATTCTGCAAGTAGGTCGGAGAATAGGTTGTCACTTTTTATAACTACCCCTAATTGAAAAGTAACTATAGTACAAAACAACGTCTGCCGGATGAGCTAATTTGCCTCTATATAAATACAGGCACATAATTGAGTTTCAGCAAAACTTTTCCAGGGAGATGACATATCTAGGTTACTCCGTTGTACTTTTTATCGTCAACGCAAATCGTTGGCAAATGGACAAGAAAATACTTATATATGAAATATTTCTACGACTATTATTTACCTATGGTATCATATTATTTATTTAGTTTATGGTAATTTCTGAAATTCCCAAAGTAAAAGGCCGAAACACTTGTAGCACTGGTGGTGGAACAAGTGTTCATGGGCGATGGTGATCACTTAACATCAGTTGGTCCACCAGTTCTGTTTTAATTACAGTATATACTTTACGTCTGATAGCAGATGATAAATTTAATAAAATACTTTTGGAAAAAATTGTAGATTTTTTGTTTAAAACTATTAAGGATGTTAAACTAATTTAAACGCTTAAATTTTCTTATACTCGACATTCCAATCCAAATATCAATCTTTAGTGCCCAGTGAATCTCGAGTTTAGATTCAGATTTTCTGGGTAATTACAGTAAACTACCCACTGGATTAAATACCTAGTCTTGCCATAAATATTGTAATAAAGAAAAAAGAAAATTGTTAACTGCAAATAACATTTATTACT
>NC_052123.1:3091157-3097492 GCF_012273895.1 Zerene cesonia | reverse complement strand
CAGATTCGAAATTCAAATGTAATATTTTTTTATAATTAAGTGTAACAGTATTTATGGCCAGACTAAGTATATATACCATTTTGAAACATTCGTATACATCTCTACCTCCATGCTTTAGCGTAATTATAATACGTTGCTAACAATAAAATTTTCTTGTAGTTTTCCATATATTTATCAAGGCTCGGGTCAACATCATTGAAGCGGCGTCTTATCGCTATCACGAGGTATAATAACTGTTAATCTTAATCTTTTAATAAATTGTCTATTAAGAAATATACTTGCTTGACTTTGAATAGCAGATAAAAGTAATATTTATGAAGATAATTGCGATACAGTTATGAGTTGGATTGTCGTGGTAATTAACTTAAATTACCGTTTAATAACTATAAGAATGGAATTGCAATTAAGATACATTAATAACTACGTATATTTGTTTTCTAAACGGGGAGGAAATATTCGAAATATACTCTAGCTTTTGGGGGAAACGTGGAGTAGGTGGGATTTCTTCCCAAAACCTCCTCGGAGGCCAAACTCAAAGCATAATAGCGGGAATCCCGGGATCTCAAATGGAACGCATCAGGGTCAATAACAACATATAGCATAAAGCTCATACATATAAATACTTATAGCTACTAGTATTACCTAATAAGGATTGGTTGTATTGCTTGATACGTTTTGTTCGAGGTATATCAACTATGTCTATATCTTTGAAGTCATAACTTATTATAAGTATATCTGGGCGATAAACATTCCAACGGTACGACTTCAAATAAATACAAGCTGTATTCGAATTAGTACTCGATAGACTCGATAAGAGATTTTAAACACTTCTAGACGCTGTTGAAGACCGAAAGCTAAAAAAATCAATTGAATTACGTCCTTCTTACAAAGAGATCAAAAGGCAAAATGCGAACGCAAGGAAAAATACATTTCAAGGAAATATGAAAGGGAAGGAGTACTTTTCTCGAGTATACAAGATGCTATACCTAAATTGAGTTAAAGAACTTTGTTGTGGAAACATGGATCCAAGCTTTGCAACCGTCGGCTCCAGTGAAGAGCTTTTGGCATTCTGCCGACATCTTTGATTCGTCAGCGAGATAAGTTTTATAACTGGGTTGGAAGTTCACGGTTACAATGGCCTTTGTTGTTTTTATATACTTACTTACGTAGAATATATTTTTTAATGTTCCAACTGCACGTTAGTGGTCGAATTAAATTTTTGGGCGTTTCGTTTCCACTTTCCAGTCTAGATACTAATTTATTAATCAATCGATTGGTTACCTTTTAGATTTCATTTTTAAGGCTACATTTTTGCATCGCTATATAAGATTAAAGGTTCCTTATTCAAAATTCATGTCTTTAGGTAGGTATGCAGATCGATTTTAAGAAAAAATCCTTAGTTATTTAAGTTTTTTTTTATTTTAAATATGTTTATACCTATTCAAACATTCATGTGTTATTGCATAATTCCAATCTATTCCAAAATAACATGAATAGAATCTTTATGTATTTTTATACTACAAGTTTTAAATAACATAGTATGTATGTTAAACACGTCTTTCTATAGGTCGTAAAAGATGAATGAAAATAAAAGAAAATTATAAATACCGAAGGAAATATATTTTCCTGTTACACACACTGAGGGTCTTCCCCCACGCAACGCTAGCAATCATTGATACTTATATAACAACCTTTTTTTTTCTATTAATAGCTATTTTTCCGTAGATTTTTTTTGAGATTCGTTTAAATTAAGTTATTAGTGCTATTGCTATTTACTTACAAAAACCCTATTATCAGCCTATATACCTAATTACCGCTGTTGAGACACAGACCTTCTATAAGGGTTCAGGCCATCCACCATGCGAGCCGAGTGCGGATTGGCAAAGGTCACATGTAATCGAACTTTTGATTATTAGACATTTTCCCTAGGATGTTTTCCTTCACCGCATCGCACCGCTTTCGTTTCGTTTTGTGAAACCTCATAATGTTTATACGAGTAATAACTCACAAAGATTATGACCCAGGGTACCAATAAAATAATAATTTTACACGATAGCGATAACATATCGTTTTGTTTTAGCTATGTCATTGGCTTATCCAGATGATAAGCAAGATCTGATTACTTGAATGACGAATAATAATATACAACGCATACAAAAATCGTTCCTTTATTGATAATTAATTCATTCCAACTCGAGTTTTGTTTAGAAAGTGGAGTGTTATAAATTTGACGATATACATCCATGTATATCTAAATGACTATGGCATTGCTCTCAAACGGATTGGCTTATATCGACGCTATTTTTTTTTTATTTCAAAGCTAGCTTCCTTGAAGTGATGTTCGATTAATATCGGTCAAAAATGGCGGCCGTTACAATATTTCCAATCGGGAGGGACTTGCCAAGTAAAATACTACACGTTGTCAAATTTCAATATCAAGATGGCCGACAAAACAAAATAGGCCGAGGGCTTTTTTAATCTTTATTATCTATCAACAGTTCTTTTATATTTGTACTTAGACGTTGTATTTGAATATATATATATATTAATCATTTCCCGTAGCGATATATGAAAATGTGAAACCGAGCGATAATATATATAATGTCACACAGTAATTAAGCATCAAATTGCGTTGTTTCTACCGAGAAGCAATTAATTTATCACTAATTGGGTGTCGTGGACTATGGAACGGCATGATAGTATTAATTACACACTTCTTCGTTTAAGGAATGATGTAATTAAATATTTTTATCATTTGTTGCAATATAATTTGTTTATTCGCAGCGTAGCTCTTTCCTTACGTTCATCAGTATATATGAAGCTTGAATCGTAGCTTAGAGTTGTTAATCCTAGAGCGAGGACATGCAAGGAAATGCAATTACACGCAAAAAGGCGGCCCCATCGTTAACGGCGGTCTCTTCTAGGCAAACTATGAAATTATGAAATTATGTTACAATTATAGAAAATCTTCAATAAATGAATCCTATAATAAATGAAGATTTATAAAATATATGCGAAAGTCACTCTGTCTGTCTGTGTGTTTTAACAAAAAACGTCTTGACTTAAAAATATAATAGCCCAATTGGTCGAGATGTTCTCAAGTTTTACGCTTAGCAACACAATTGGCGATTAATTTTTATATAGATAGATAGATGTTATGTTTAGTCTAGACTTATATTATCAATCGTATGCGTTTATAACTGTAAAATTTTATCAATGGACCGATAAAAATCCTCCTAAGATATAAAATGATAGATGTTTATTATGTAACTATATCAAAGAATACATATAAACATTAAACCTACTGTATTACAATTTAAACTGTTTATCTACTACAAAGCATGTGTTGCCACAAAAAAAAAATGCACCTGTTGACTATTCTAAAATGATGCGAAATTAAGTAAATTATCAATAAGGTTTAAGTAACGGAACCGATTAAAAAAAAAAACCGACAAAAAAGTTTTTGACGAGGAATTGACATAAAATTTAAATAACTTTAAAAATTGCATTTTCGCCGCCGTAACAATGCTTGAAAAAGTGAAATATAATTTTGTCATATTTCATTTAACAAGTACCTAGACACTGTATGTAGAAAGTTATAAGTGAAACGAAAGCCATTTTCATTAACAAATATTTGCATTATCAGATACACAAGAACCGAAATAAGTAGGTATTATCGATCAAATCATACTCAATACTCAAATATCCAAACCACAAGACTATGCTACATATCTTACTAACTCTTGACCGCGACTCTGTACGGCATACACATATAGTATGTATATTATCACACCCAGTTCCCTTGGGTCCCCTCACCAGCCACAGCGAGATAACGCCATACACGTATTTCCTGTAGTTTTCATAAATTTTATATGGATGACAGATAACATATTATACTAAATATAGACTCGCCAAAACGCATAACAGAATTTCATGATCGAACAAGATGAGCTTTACTTATGTATGTGTACGAATTTTATAAATCGTTGTGTTATGTTCATTTATTACGCGCGCGAATTATGAATATGTCGAGAAGGGTTGCCAACATTATTACTAATTTTACTAGTATTATTACCAATGTCTGGGGAGAATATTATACGGTAAAATACATATTTGCCCATAATAAAAAAAAACATTCCAAACGTATAAACATTTCAGCCGATTACACGCGAAGTAAAACATAAAGATAATAATAGAATAAAAATAATTTTTAACTAAATACTAAATCGCCTTCATATTGTCAAAACTAGATCAAACGGTACCAAACGGGAGGCACCAGTTTTCAAAAAAAAAAAAGGAACATCAAACTGAAATTCAAAAAAAAAAAAAAACACGTAGGTTGAAAATCAAATTTTTCCGTTCGTGTACTTGTTTGTCCATTTTGATTTACAAAAATGACGGTAATGCCAAACTGTCAAGAATCATATTTATTTTTATAAAACTCAAGGTCTAATAACATGATCTTACATACTACGAAATACTGTCAACACATTTTTAGGGTTCCGTACGTAAAAGTACCATAAATATTACCCTCCTTTTAGCTTCAATGATTTTAACGTTGGGAAGCAGTTTATCTTTATACCTTGTCAACATAATATGAGAATTTAATTCTCCTAAAAAAAACCGAATGGTATCTCACAAATAGACATCCATTCTCTTATGCATAAACATGTTAATGTGTGTGTGCGTTATATATAATATGTACTGTGTAAAAATTATAAACTCCGTATCTATACATTAAAATGCATTTATTTATTCTTATAGTAAATTATTATTAGTGGGCCGTTTTATTGTTGGTCTTTTTGAACGATTCTTTTACTCAAATTAACAGTTCTGTTATTACAGGTGTAAACATAATTGATCGCAATAAAGGTACTGCAACTATTTATTTTGCAATTTTTTAAATATTTTATTTTCGTTGTACATTTAATGTTTTTAAAAATTTGATTAGATATTTCTTCATATTTATATTAATAACCATGAACTATGTTTCAAATCATATATTATACATACATTTTAATGAAGTTGAAGTAAGAAAGACACGTTTACTACATTAAATTTATTGTTTTATTATTATTGCACAAAATGAAATTACATTGTTTACAGACAGTCATGAAAGTTTTTTTTTCTATGTATTATGGTTTTATATTTTATTTTAAAATACTTATTTTTACCAGCACGAAAAAAATGAGCGAACATTTGCCGATATGCATATCAAAAACAGTACAATACGATAAGGGAATTTTTAGAAAAAATTTTAAAAATATTTCCTTCAATTATATTACAACCTGATTTTCGTAAAAAAAAACGATAACCTACCATTATCCATGTTTACACGAAATAATTCACCACACCTTTGTCACTCATGCAAATTAAAAAAAAAAAGGAAAATCAATCATTCACCCGCGCAGTCCTTTCAAATTCAAATTCCGAATTTAGCGAAACGCGCGCTTTCCCGCGCGTAGTCTCGGAGCACTGAGGAGGCGCGGCAAGGCACACCCGCGGCCCGCGACCCGTATCAACCTTGTATATGACGTCGCGTGACGTCATTTCATACACGACGAGTTGCCTACGTAATCAGCGGTGCCATTTTATTAGACCAAATGCCCGCCAAAAATGATAAGCACAGATAATTATGTGTACCGAGATATTATTATTAATAAGTTTACATAAAACATTGAGTTTTTATCTGAGAAATGAATAAAGCACCAACTATTTTTGATATCTCCTTTAATTTTTTTCATTTCAAAATATCCAAAGTGCACCGCCCTTTACATTTAAAATACATTGTTTATATAATTTAGGTTATTGCGTAATAAATGAGTGTCGACATGTATGGCAAATAAATAAAAAAAAATATCTCGCAATTCTTTAAAATCACATAAACAATGAATTTTACACGTCCTCAAACTTCGTAGTCAACAACTATTGCGACAATCGGGTCAGCATATTAAATATTCGATCCAATGTAAATATTCTACAACGTTTATCAAAATTCTAAACTTGTGTAAGTAGAAATTAAAATCTGTCCAACCACGAAAAGCAAAAAGCCGTCTAACAGATTAAAATAATATATTTTGGTATTATCTGAAGTGTTTGTTTTTATTTTAAAAAACCTTAAAATTTTTATACATAGCAATTCAAATTTAAAATCAACTACCCAAGTATTTAACGTGCAATAGTTGGTATTAAATACAATAACTACAATAAAATAGTAGCAAAAACCGTAATTCAGTTTTAATATAATTCAGTTTTAATAAGAAAGGATCCTTTTTCAGACTGTATTCTTGTTAAAAATATTAACACCTTGAAAGCGCTATCCTAATATGAATATT
>NC_052123.1:3053946-3090157 GCF_012273895.1 Zerene cesonia | reverse complement strand
AACTCTCTATCCACGTTATCCGTGTATGTCATGTTGGTGATCCTTAATGTAATAAATAAATAAATAAATAAATAAATATAAATGAATAATAACAATAAGGTATCACCGTTTCAACAGAGGCGATCTAACTCACTAAAGAATTTACTAATCGTTAAATAATACATTTTGTAATGCTGTTTGCCCTACTTATTCGTTGATTCCTCCATTCGATTTGTACAAATAAACAATTATACTGTACCATATATACTATACTGGCGTTTCAGAATCCTCTTCATATCCACTCATTCACAAAACACAACTAAAACAAAACTACACTGGCCGGCAATGTGCAGGTGGGACATCGTCACAATGACATTTAAAAATAGAAATACACGTACCTATCTTATGACCGATAGTAATTTTGAGTGCTAATTAATAGATGTGTCAATATGCTCCCTGCATTTGGCAAATGTTATTTAAGTTATTTTAATTGCGTGACGACAATGTGCCGTTTCCTACAGAGGCATGGTCGAGGATTTTGTAAGTTGAGGTAAAACGGCAAAATTGATGCTGAACTCTTTAAAATTTCTTGTGACTAATACACTCGTGACTGAGTACAGTGACCTTTACGCAGGTCCCCGTACTACTAATATAATCGAGGTATTGTCTTCAATATAAAAAAAATAATGTTTATCAGAACAAGGCTTTTTACAACCATTATAATAATAAAATAAACGGATAAGATTTTAAAACAATAATGACAACACTTGGATACATGTTGATCGTGCAGACTCAGCAATTTCGAATATACATAAATACCAGTGTTTGTCAACATTCTACGATCTAACCCACTATTTCTAAAGACACAATCCTGTGTTTAAAAATTTTATCGAAACACGTGACTGCCGCATTGTGAACTTGACTTTTGGATATTCGCCAAATGTTTTAACGTAGGTTACAGACATTCGTTAAAAATTTGCATATGTTAATTTCATGCATTGCCAATTCAATTGAATTCATTGACGGAGAAAAATAACTAAACACAATATCTCTCTTTAAAAAAAATACTTTATTTACCTACAAGACGTAAATTAATGTGTGTAACTGAATAATATCATCAGCCCATAAAAAAGTATGTTCCCACAGCTGGGACACGGGCCTCCTATGACGGTTTAGGACTTAATCCACCACGCTGGCCAGGTGCGTGGTGGATTAAGTCCTGTGGCGGCGGTGCAAATGTCACATGTGGTCGAACTTTTAATCCTCGAACATGCCCGGTTGTCTCACGATGTTTATCTTCACCGTTTCGAGCAGTTGTGATGTGCAGATAAATTGAAAAATCTATTTATTTCCTGCACGCTCGCCCGTTATCGAGCCCCCGCATAACCACACAATATAACAAGCATTTATTGTGTACATTCTATATTACATTACACGGAAACCTTTTTGTAGGTCACTTGGCCCAAGTTTCGTAATTTGGGTCACCAATATCTCGTCACTGCCTATAAAATATAAACTTATAATTGAAGATTTTTGAACAAACACCATTTATTCTCCTTTAATAATGTATTTCATTCTTAAGTGGAGGTGTGAGGATTTGCGAGGTAAATTCTCCCTCCCCCAAAAATTTTTTGAAATCGAAATATCAATTTTTTATATAAAGAAAGGTTACTTCATGTACTTTTTGTCGTTTTGCTTTAAATAGAATATATTTTCCGAAAACTCTTCATTAGTTAGTTTCGTAGATATACCAAATAGGCATGTATCTATCGCGATCCTTATGCTATTAAATGTAGCGTAATATGTATTTACTACGCGAGGGAAGCCCCATTTCCAATATCCTTTCTGGCCCAATAACCTCAACTATACGAAAATTCGATTTTCATTAAGTTTTACTTGAGTGATCAGAGATTTCATTATACCTAAGCAATATCATAAGATATCATATAAAACTTATAGATCTTTCTTACATTGGTCACACAATTCTATATGAAATCAATCGCCATTATATTAATTACTTCAACAACAGTATATCTTTTATATCGAAAAGTACTTGTAACTTGTAACTATAAAAATTACTTGTAACTAAGATGAGGTGTGGGACCAGTTATTTCCAGTATAAATAAACGAAAAAAAAATCACACGGTTTATGTGAATTCTGTAAGATATATTATATCTACAAAATTACAATTATTAATGTCAGCTATTATAGCTTATCTATTGCTATGATTGTAAAATTTTATCAAAACTTATTGGTGCTTTACTAATTAGTAATAAACAACAATTTGTGGATAACACAACAGAATCTATATAATATTTTGAATATCAAAGATGACCCCCAAAAATTTGAGTAATAGAATTTTTGAATTCTGGCTTTACTTAGGCTGATCTTGATTTGATGTCAAAAAGTAAATGTTTTTTTTTTATGTAAGTGTAAGGTGAAATGGTACTGTTTAGTGATAAAAAACAATTTCGACATATGGAGGACATCTATATGATATAATATATAAAACTCATAGTGACTGTTTGACAGATATAGTGATCTATCAACCAACAGCCCAAACTACAGGACAGATCGAGTTGAAATTTGGCATGCAGATAGATGTAATGACTTAAGCATCCACTAAGAATGGACTTTGACAAATTCTAACCCCTAAGGAGACAAATTAAGGGATGAAAGTTTGTACCATGAAAATTTTTAAGGAGCATGGGCAAAGCTGTGGGCAACAGCTAGTATATTATATATGAGAATAGTTTCTGGTTCTGATGCTGCTATAACAACAAATTTTCATAAAATCAGGGTTAAGCAACAGTCGGCAGTTATAAATTAGAATAGGGGCCTCTTGTTTTATTTTAGTAGTTACTCTTTAGCTTATTTGTAGTGTTGTGAGTCCCAAATGCAATTGAATGATTTTTCAAACTTCTACTGAATTAATAACATTTTTATATAAAAAAAATACACACAATTTTTATATAAAAAGTCTATAGGTATATCTATATATACTATAGCCTTATTCTTGTTAAAAAATTTATTCAAAATTATTTCAATTGATAAAAAATGAGTTTAAAGTTCAATTATATTGATAAGCCCTTATAGACACATTAATAATTGCTGTTTATAACATAATCACTTTATTATTGAATTATTTTACACCATAATAAAACACTTCTTATGTTTAATAATTGTTATTAATGATCAATCAAAGACAATATTTTCAGACAATTTCTTCATTTTTTAACAGTTTTATATTGATTTACTGCATTATCTGGTGACTAATATCTGAGAGGTGTTATCCCTCTTTGAGACATCAGTTGTACAAAATCTACTATCAAATCTAGCCTTAAGTAAATTGCCAATAGTACAGATCAGTAGATGAACTAATTACCGTGAGGGAATAAAGTAAATTAAGGAATTAAATTATGTACCCTGTACTGAATTGACCCAGAATATGATAAGTTGGAATTAAGTTATCTATCTGTTCAACAAAAAATTCACAGAATTCCTCTAGTACCCAGTATGCTATAACGTGACAAACTTTTAAATATTTTCGATGTTAAAACCTATTGATTTGTTAATTTAAATTTGGAATCCCAAATTGTCGATCGATAATTATTAATGCATGCAAAAATTATGAGCTAATAAATATAAAACATGTAATAAGTACATCAATTCAAATAATTCTTAAGAGAAAACGTAGTAATGTAAATTTATGGGAAGGAATAAAGGGATAGGATTGATAAGGATAATAATTATCCTGAAAGGCGAAAAGGGTGCCTTTCATTAAATTATTACGTACCTGTTATATTCGTCTCCAGGAAATCGGAAAACACAATATCACCAAAGGAATATTATCGCATAATTTATGTCAGTCTACATTTAATTCATATTACACAAGTTCTATTTAAAATTGCTTAGCAAAAAAATGACACTCCATCGAAACGACCCGGTATGCGACTGCTGCTGTCAATGCCATAGCCATGCTGTCAGAATTTATAAATCACAGCTGACACTTTACCACAATGATTGCAGTTTCCAACCAATATTAAAATAGTTATCTGTGTTTCAACCGTGATAGATATCAATTGCAATTACTAATCCTATTGTTATTTGTTAATAGTATTTTCTATAACGTTTAAAAATCATTACAACATCCCATCTTTGTAAAAAGAAACAAAACAGTAATGCAGCAACTTTTTCCAATAAGTTTGTTTGCTATTCAGATTTCACAGGTAATCTATTGCTTCTCGATAAATTATACCCATTATTTATTTGCTAAGTACTATTAAATAAAAAAATGCCCAACGAAAGAAATCCTAGTCGAAGCATAGATTAATAAGCAATAAGTACTGTATGTAGATTAAAGACATTACCTGTATTACTACAACATACCACACAACTGATTACACTACTTTATCTATAGAATACAATATCTTTTACGTAGACGCACCACTTTCATGGCCTTATATAAATCATGAGAAAAGAAGTTATGCAAAAGAGATGTGAAGTAAATACCACTCTATTGTTTGTGATGGGTACGGACGTTTATTTGTAATATCTCTTTCGGGCTTCTATTTATAGGAAGTTTTTCAAAATAAAGCGAAGCTCACCTATTATCTAACCCAACCCCGAACCAAATCAAACAATAACAGTAGCTCCGTCGCTTCACAACATGCGACAGACACAGAGTAAGTAATATACTATGTAGCACGTAACATGTAGTATATTATTTACTTTGTGATATGTAGATGGACAGCAGCCACGTTCATACCACAGAATATATTACATACCTAGAGTTTCGTTCACAAAGACGAGACGAGCGAATGTGTCTCACGAAGCGAAAAATCTTCGTGAGACACATTTTATATACTATATTAAAAATGCTCTATGGAGACTCAATAAATAAAGAAATCTCAGAAGAAATGCTCATGAAATGATATAGGTTGACACTGACAATTTCATGATTAATTAGACTTTTGACAAATGACAGCAATTAATGGTCAAAATCGGATACGTGAGATGTCTGTCTTTGATAAATTAGCATTTTTGAATTGATTGTAATAAAAATTACTTTTAAAATTAACAAGAAGAGCATTTAAAAGAAGCGCTCGTTATTTATAAAATGGTGTCTTGGGCGAACGTTATCTACAATATTATAAATGGCAAACAAGAATTATGCTCATTGTGTTTCGAGATCGTTGATAATAGCCAAATTAATTTACAAGACGAAATAATATTAAATAATAAAGACACAGAAATTGCTATGAAATTGTATGATATATTATCCGTGGTTCTAAATGGAGAGGTATGTAAAGATTTATATTTATTTAACTCCCAATAAATAGATATTATAGACATCAGTTTTGAGTTTGAATTTTTTATTGAGTAATGTTTATGAAAAATTACTCCTTTTTTCAGACCTGCAATAGAATGTCGTTAAAAAGCGCAATCTGCAAGAGTTGTGCGAGATTAGCTGTTAATAGTTACAAGTTTATAATGATGTCAAAAGAAAATTGCCTGACCTACAACAATATTTTAGATAGCTTAACAAATTGCTTGAATAGCTTAGATTCCAATGTGGATGCAAATACATTATATGTTACACTGGATACAAAATGTTTTACAACTGAACAGTATTATGACAAAAAGCAAGCAAATTCTGCAACATCTGCCTTAAAAATATTTGAATCTATGATTGAAAATCCAGCGCATGTTAAATCAGAACTTGTGCCAGAAGAATTTGATTATGATGTGAAGGTGAAAAGAAAAAGGACTCGTTCTTCAATTAAAATTTGTACCAAAGATATGTTGTACGATGAAAATGACAAATTGAACATGAAATGTAAAATGTGTTTGAAGAGTTATCCATCGTTGTCTAATTTAAGGAATCATTATATAAGAGTTCATGCACCTAAGAATCATGAATGTTCGATTTGCAAGAGAAGTTTTGGTTCTCTGTCCATTTTGGAGGCTCATAAGAGTGAGAGTCATGTCACACTAATGTGTTCTGAATGCGGCAAAACATTCAATAACCGGCACACCTTGAAAATGCATGAAATCGGTCACACATTGAAAATTGTCTGTAAAGACTGTGGAAGAGTCTACAAAAGTCAAACGACATACAAAAAGCACTTAGTTTTAAACATATGTAGTCAGAAAACTAGAGCCTCGCCGTCAGATGCTAAGTTCACTTGCGATTACTGCAATAAGAGGTACACACAGAAGGTGTCCCTACGTGTACATATTCAATATGAACATGGAAATTATAAGGCTCATGAATGCAAGTGGTGTAAAAAGAAATTTTGGGCTCCGAGTAGATTAAAAGCACATATCGTAAAACATACTCAAGAAAAAAAGTTCCCATGTTCCATTTGTGGCGGTAAATTTGTTACGAAAGAGTCTTTATTGTATCACACTCGGATACATACTGGAGAAAAGCCGTATAAGTGTGATTTCTGTGATCAGACCTTCATATCGGCATCAAGAAAAGTAGATCATATTAAGCGTCACCATACAAATGCTATATTTCAATGCAGTTTGTGTAAAATTAAATATACAACTAAAGTATGTTTGGAAAAACATATGAAAACGCACATTAAAGATGAAATTGCTAGACCGGAACAGAAGTCTTCGGAACTATTATTTAAATTGCCAATAGATGATGATTTGTATCTTGGTTCTGAGGAGGAATCGTATTATGTTTCTTAGTTTCTGAAGAATTTCGCTTTTCAATAAAATTTGTTTTGATTATTATATAATTTAAAATTTTCCTACACATGAGTGAAAAATTTATTGACTAGTTTCATTTGTATTAGATTAATCTAGTTATCTTAAGCATTCTATAAGTCTGCCTTCAATAGCAATAAATCGCTTGAGTTAAATTTTTGTTATTTTAGCCTTATTAAAGAAACATCCTCGGCTTGCGATATTTTCCAAAGAATAATGTATAAGGTCTTCTGTCAAACTGATAATTGGTAGTTATTCAAAAGAGTAAAGGTTCCGTTTTTCAACTTGCCACTGAACCCTAAAATCTGTCAAAATATTTTAAAACATTGTCAACGTTATCTGTCATTTGTCAGGTGATGCCATGAACGATTTGATGTTTACCTATGTTAGAACTTTGCTATAAAGTATAAAATTTAAATTACGTATGTAAAATAGTTGTAAAATTAAAGATAACAAGTGCAATTTTACAATAATGACTTTTTTAGAAGACACGTTAATTGTATTAATATCTCAAGTGAGTAAATATTTTTTATATATATATGGTTATGTTTACTGGAATCTTATTAGCCGATTTTTCGTTAATACACATTGAACCAAACATCCAAGGGTTACAAATAATGATGTGTACAAATAATTATATTTATTGTGAAAGAATATGGACAGCAAGCATATTTATTTCAATTATTCCTGTGCATTCCTGCTTCTCATACGCCGGTGTATTGATGACCACTAGAATTAGTATGAAGATACTGTTTTATTGAATACTCTGCAATATTCTGCTGCTGTTTGTTGTTAAAAATATAGTACAACAGTCGGAGATGATTTGTTCTGATATGGGCAAGGAGATATCATTGTTCTGTGATTCACACTAGGACACATTACCTTAACTAAACAATTTTCTTTAATATTTTAGACTGTGTTTCTTGCATATATAAGTAATGTTTGACATAACCATTGGAATTAGTAGTAGTAATATTAAATTGGTATGTATGGATATGTAAATAATCTAGGATTTTTGCAAAATTCGAGCTTTTGTTCTTATTGTTCTTTTCTATTTCTTTAATTAAACTGGAAATCAGAAGAACAACAAATAAACAATGGGTTTGTCTTTCACATCGCTAAGGACTGATTTTATCATATGAGTTTTGCCTTGAGATAGTGCGAAATTTTCAGATAGATGATGCTTTTCCTGTAAATTTCCTGTGACCATGAGAACAAAGCGATGAGCTTTTGCTAGCAAGTACTACATGAAACTAAATTTACAGACAATATTCTTCATAGGAGGCTGGATATTCTTTGTGAAGCAGCTTTTCCGAGACTATGAAGTTCATCACACGCTGGTGCAGCTCATATTCTCCGTCACATTTGCACTGAGTTGCACCATGTTTGAACTGATTATATTTGAGATTATCGGCTATTTGGATTCAAGGTAAGTACACTATTGTTCCAAATTGATAGACTGAAATTACTAATGTATACAATTAATTTTTTAACCCATTAGTGGGTATTTAATATTTATTGCTAAAAGTATTCTTATTTATTTATGTATATCACCGAAAAAGAAAGAAAATAAATTGTCATTATAAAAAAGACCATGCCGGCACATATGCACTAAAATGTGTAATCGCTAACCATTTAAATCTATACTATACAACTTTCAGGTCAAGATATTTCCACTGGAACCTGGGCCTCTACTCTCTCCTGTTCATGGTGATTGCATTGATCCCCTTCTACATTGCATACTTTTGCATCAGTAATATACAGTTCTGTAAGTGTTGTCATGACAACTGCAAGTAATTTCTTTTATTTGTACCGTGTACCTTGTACTTAAACGAAAAAAGCAGGTAAATCCAGTTAAATTTCCTGCTCTAGTGGAATTTCCGAGATTAAAACTTAGAAGATATTCGATTACTGTGGCGGGGTCACGGGTGGCCGAGAGGCTAGGCGTTGCTACGGTTAGGCAAAAAGACGCGGGTTCGAATCCCGCCTGTGATCGATTCTTTTCTTTCAAAATTTCTCAATGGTAGCTTTCTAATTTATAATGTTATTGAAAATTTATTTCAGTATCAAGATCACACATCAGACCGCTGACCATGTTCGTGTGGTTTGTGTATCTTTACTTCTTTTGGAAGATTGGCGACCCGTTCCCCATACTGAGTCCGAAACAGGTGAGATGTTTGATGAGTTTTTCAATTATTTGTAGCTGAAAATGTGATGAATGTTTAAAAAAGTGTCATCACTACACGGTATAAAGCAAAGTCCCTTTGTCTGTCTGTCTCTTATATCTTCAAAAATATGATACGAATTTTGATGGTGTTTTTTTAATAGATACACTGATTGAAGCGGAAGGTTTATATTTATAATAACATCTATTAAACTTCTCCGAATTTAACGCGTCATAAGCCGTTTCCGTTGCGTTCCCGGAAAAGGATTCAACATACCGAAAATATGAAAGAATTATTCCTCTTGATCTAAAAAAAATGTCCTTGAACCGATTGGATATGATCTCCGAGTGAGGCTATATTGTTGATACCACGGGGGAAGCCGGGGCTAGCAGCTAGTATAACATAAATTTCTAAGTAATATTATATGCAATTAATATAAATGGTGAAATCGTACAATTTGCTTGCGACACACACATACCGTTAGCATCGACAGTCACGTTATTTTAACTATTCCTACTTCAAACTGAAATTGCTTAACCGAAAATGATGTGTAACGTTTTCAGGGCATATTTTCGATAGAGCAAGGTGTGTCCCGCATTGGAGTTATCGGCGTCACAGTTATGGCGTTACTATCAGGTTTTGGTGCAGTCAACTATCCATACACATCTATGGCTATATTCATAAGGTAACTTATATATATATATATATATATATATATATATATATATATATATATATATATATATATATATATATATATATATATATATATATATATATATATATATATATATATATATATATACATATATATATATATATATATATATACACATAATTAATGCAAAGACATATATATATATATTACTACTATTTTTACTACTATTATACTTTGCATTCTTTATGTTACAGAGAGGAAACTTTCGTATGTTTGTATGTTTGTAATGTTTTCACGTAGACACCCCTGGACCGATTTCAGAAATTCTTTCACCATTAGAAAGATGTAACTTCACTGTGTGACATAGGCTATATATGTAAAACACGGGCGAAGCCGGGGCGAACTTCTTTCCGTACAAAAAGAGTAAATCAGGACCGTATTACTAAGACCCCGCTTGCTCGTCACCAGGCTGTATCTCATGAAAGATGAAATGCTATGAAATTAAATTCTTTATTGCTTATAAGACCAATAAAACAAGCAGAACAATACATTAAAAGTAAAAGAAAGGCGGCCTCATCGCTAGGTAGCGATCTCTACCACTCAACCATTTAAATAGCAAGATATAAAAAAGAGTGGGTGAGCAGAAATAAGGGCAATCGAGAAGTCAAGATAGATGATAGTTAGATAGCCGAAATCTTTTGAGTATTTTTTGCCGCTTGACAATCGAGGTCTAGCATTATTATTAGGTTCGCACGGTAATGGAAATTGAAAAATTAAGCTTCGTCATACATTAAATATAGTACACTAGCGTTCCGCCTCGGCTTCGCCCGTGGTACATATATAATCCATAACTTCTCTCGATAAATAGGCTATGTACACTGAAAAATTTTCTTAAATCGGCCAATTATTATTACGTTCAACCAAATTTGTTTGTAAGCTCTTTAGATTTATAATCTTAATATAGATGAATAACAAACAAAAATTGCAGGCCAGTCACACAGTCGGACGTGCTGTCGATCGAGAAGAAACTCCTGCAGACGATGGACATGATACTCGTGAAAAAGAAGAGGATAGCGCTAGCGGAGTCGAACAGCGTGGGAGCGAGACAGAACTATAGCATGATGGATCAGGCGTCGGTGAAGAATCGGGGCTTCTGGACGAACATACTGTCCAGTGTCGGCAGCATCGCCAACCCCCTGGGCCACGGGAATGAGAGTAAGTTTATATTTTTAGTTCTTCGTCTCGTTCTCTTCTCTTCTCTTTGTTAATGATTTCACCGGATAGCCGGGCATTTTTAGTTATAATTCTTGTAATTATTTAAAATATGTATCATCATCATCATCATCATCAGCCCATATATGTTCCCACTGCTGGGACACAGGCCTCCTATGAGGGTTCAGGCCATAATCCACCACGCTGGCCAAGTGCGGGTTGGCAGATGTCACATGTCGTCGAACTTTTGATTCTTGGACATGCCGGTTTCCTCACGATGTTTTCCTTCACCGTTTTAAGCAGTGGTGATGTTATCCCCATGCGCAGATAAATTGAAAAATCAATTTACTTCCTGCACGCTCGCCCGGTCTCGAACCCCGACTTATCGATTTTGAAGTCCGAGGTTCTCACCACTGAGCCACCACTGCTCTTAAAAATATGTATATTCACTTGAAACTAAGAGAGTTGAAGAAATTCGATTGTCGAGGTGGGATCACAAGAGGCCGAGAGGCTACGCGTTTTGGCAAGGAGACGCGGGTTCGAATCCCGCTTCGTGATCAAATTTATTCCATTCTTTACAGGTTTCTTGTTATAATAGAGTTTTAATGTGTCTCATGATTGATTTTTTTTTATCTTATAAAAAAAATCAATTTTTATCTTATAAAAAAAATCAATCATGAGACGGGATGTGAAACTGCGACTTTCGCCATATCGCGACTATTGTGATTCTGTGACGAGAGTAAAATATTGAGATGGTTTATAAGTAAACTATAAGAAAATGTGCTAGTTTTTAATATGGTTATAAAAATTTTATTAACAAATTAATGAATTATATTTGTCATACTAGATTTTATTTTAGTGACTCATAAAATGGGCACCTTCTTTCTATATGTACTGACAGATAGATAAACGAAACCTTATCGTTTCTTTCAGATATAAGTCAGCTCAAACAGGAAATATCAGGTCTAGAAGAATTAAGCAGACAGCTGTTTCTAGAAGCGCACGACGCTCGAACAATGAGAGAGAAAATTGAATGGTCGAAAACGTTTCAAGGGAAATATTTCAATTGCCTGGGCTATTTCTTTTCTTTGTACTGCGTTTGGAAGATATTTATCGTGAGTGTCTTTATGTGTCCACTAGCTTTCTGCCTACGGTTTTGCACACATTACCTTAAGAAAAGATAGGCATTGCTAGGATATTATATATACGAGACGATCCAGCAAACGCTGTTGTGCCTTACTCTTATCATTTAGGGGTATGAAAGATGTTGCCCGATTCTCAAACCTATCCGATATGCAAAAACAATTTCATGAGAACCGTTTCCAGCCGTTTCGGAGGACTATAAATAACATTGCGACATGAGAATTTTTTATATATACATATATCCAGGATAGTTCCTATCCCGTTTGTTATTTTTCGGGTCACAAATTTAATTTGATAATGTTTTAATTGTTTTTTTTCCAGTCAACAATTAATATAGTGTTCGACCGCGTAGGCAAGAAGGATCCAGTCACGCGCGGCTTAGAGCTTGTAGTGCATTGGCTGGGCTGGAATATAGATCTAGCCTTTTGGTCCCAACACGTCTCCTTTATATTGGTCGGCTGTATTGTGCTTACCAGCATTCGGGGACTATTGCTAACTTTGACTAAGGTAAGTTGAGAGTTTCAGTATTTCTTTGGAATTGGAAAACTTACAGGCGTTTTTTATTGTTCGTTTCTTACAAAATATACAATTTTTCATCGCGTTTGGTAATGTCCTATCCTACTAATATTATAAATGTGAAAGTTTGTAAGGATGTATGTATGTATGTTTGTTACTCTTTCACGCAAAAACTACAGAACCGATTGCAATGAAATTTTGTACGTAGATAGCTGAACAACTGGAATAACATATAGACAACTTTTTATCCCTATATTCCTACGAGATACGGACTTACGCGGGTGAAACCGCGGGGCGCAGTTAGTTAGTAACTAAATTGATTAGATGAAAGCAATAATTGCTTTTTTCCAATAATTTCAAACTAAAAAAGCTGTCAAAATCTGCAGTATTTTAACACTTAAATTTCTAAAATATATTTATACCTTTCAATTATAATACTTACGTACTATATAAACAAATAATCATTTTACTTTATATAGCCTTTGGTAAATCTTCCCATTTGTATAATATGTATCTCAATAACATTATATTTCCAGTTCTTCTACAAAATATCATCGTCGAAATCGTCGAATATCATAGTGCTAATACTCGCCCAGATAATGGGCATGTATTTCTGTTCGTCCGTGCTCCTCATGCGCATGAACATGCCGCCAGAGTACAGAATTATCATCACTCAAGTGTTGGGCGACCTGCAGTTCAACTTTTATCATCGATGGTTCGACGTCATATTCTTAGTTAGTGCTTTGACGAGTATATTTACACTGTACCTCGCGCATAAACAACCGTCTGTTAATTGATTGTGTTTGTATGTTTAGTGATAAGTGTCGAGCCAAGCTCGTGTTTGGGATTGATTGTTTAAAAATTTTATTACTTTAAAGGCGATTATAAATGTATTTTTTCATTGCGTTGGTAGCACTCGGCCAATTCGAAGGATCATTTTTAATAGAGAAATGTATATTTTAGCGCAAAAAGACAAACGTGATAAATCTGATAAAAGTAATTACAAGCCCTGTAATTATATTAATATGCTATCCTTGTATTCATATATCTCCTGTAACACACCTATTTGTGATAAACTATTCGAAATATACTAGAATAAGTTATAATGCTGGATATAATGCACTGGACTATGACGAAGCCTTTACCTAAACACTTATTTAGATTTAAGCATAAACTTGTAATTTTGTTAAGACTGATAAAATCGGTGTAAATAGTAATTATAATGTAAAAAAGTATTAAAATATGACACAGGATATAATGTCTTTCACTTCACAAGTTTTATAAAATTGGCTCAGTCAAAACTTCGTGAATTTGGTATAAATAAGATAAGTGCATTTAAACAGATACGAGTTGTGTGGGTAATTATTTTAATAGTACTTGTGGGTTAATGTTCATATGAATAAAACAACAATGGAATAATTTAGAAATTAAAAACTTTTTAACGGATTTTAAACGCGATTTATACATTATTTAAAAAGTTTTTAATTTCTAAATGTATAATACTCGCATAAAATCAAACAAGAAAATACTAAACAATGGAATAAATTAAAGATTTTATTCAACGCGCATTATATTCTTACATAGACTATATCGAAAAAGTTAAAATAGAAAACTTGGAAAGGCCACCTTATTTTTAAAAAACATTGTTTAAAATATCTAAGACAAGCTTAAACATCGAAAGTACCACGAAAATAGCAATTTGTCAACATCGCTATAATATCCAATACACTTATTTACAATTCAAAGTTAGAGTTATATGATTTTTAACATACAATAAAATTTTCTAGAAGAATGTTGACATTTCAAATTTCCCTCCAAATTTTGTAATAGAAAAAACTTGACACGTGACAAACAGATTTTTTATCTATGTACAGAGAAGTTTATTGCTATTAAAGTGGTCACAAATTGGTGTTACTGTTGAGCAATCTTAAGGCTATTTCAAACAGTATATCCGTCTCTCTTACTCGCGGTAAGAGTGAAAGAGAACTATTCGCCCATCACGTCTTCGTACTGTTTCCGGAAGCAGTCTCCGACAGGGAAGAAGTCCCAGCATCTTTGTGTGTACATGTTCCATACGAACGTCTCTTGTCCTGAAATATTCATATTGTTTTAATATTGTTTGTCAAGACCCTTATGGGGCATGGTTATAATAACCATATCTCGTTTTTAGGTAGTTTTTTTATAACTAAATGTATCATACTGTTTTTTTTTATAGACGTTATATTATTTTAAAAGTAGGTAATTGGGAAGAAAATTTGGTGAACCATTATGTTACTAAAATATAATATTTAATTATATCCAAGGCACTTACAAATTAACAAAATCTTTAGAAATGGGTTTAATGAAATATGTCAACGTGTTTTATATATTACTAGCAGTTCGCTCCGGTTTCGCTCGAAAATGGTCCAGCAGTTTTTCTGTGAAAACATTATAAACATACAAAAATTCCAAATTTCCTCTTTATAACATTAGTGTAGGCAATAATATAATTACCAGTATACTCGGTGTCGGGTTTGTTAATGAGATGCATCAGGAAGAACATGTAGTTGGCGAGATTGTGCTCTCGCTGGACGTGCGTGTCGAACCCGTGCGGCACCTGGCAATTATGGCTTGCTATAGTTTAGTCTATCTCTGTACTAAATTTCATCAAAATTGGTTCAGCAATTTAGTCATGAAATCGTTACAGATGTGATACGAGTCATGTTCCGATTTTGTTTTATTAATAGTAGGGATTCTCTTTTGCGAGTGGAACTACTTGAGTAAATGTCACTGCCTTATACTTAATGAAACTCGTTTTTTTTTTAAATATAGTAAAAAAACAATAAAGTGCATGTTGGACTCACGGACTTAAGGTCCGTACAAATGAACTAAAGAGCAACTGTAAAAAAAGTTACCCATCCAATTCATGACCGTACCAATCGTTACTTAACCTACACTCTTTATTATTCGTTGTTAAATATATAAATCCATAATCTCTGAAAATTTCATCTGTCTAACTATCGCCGTTCACAAGATATAGCCTGGATGACAAACAGACAACCGAGTCTTATAAAAGAGACCTTAATATTTACCCAATTAGGGAACTAAAAAAAAAAACTAAGAAATTATATTATGAGCTATATCGTAACTAGGTCCATAATAAAAAGCTATAGCAGTAAAAGTAAGTGTAAACAGATCACCTTATCAAAGTAGTCCTTATTGATGCCGCATATGAAGCAGTTGGACTCCATGTCCTCCTTCACCGACTCCAGCTGGTCGCGGAGCTCTCCGAACGCGTCGATGATCAAACCTGAACACCGGCACTCGTCAAGTTATTTAGGTTTCAATCTATGATATATCGTACTAGCTTCCGCCCGCGTGAAATTAGGTCATTTACAAATGATCTAGTTATCCCAAGAGAGCGTTTAATCGGGATGAAAAGTATCCGAAACTGAGCGAACTCCCCGAAACTGAATTCGGACTTCGTCAGTGAAAGTTTACTCATTAAGGTATGCAGAAAGTGAGTCCTTCTAGCCTAAGCTAAATGACATTTGTTCTTTGATTCGGGCTATCTAACGTTTAATAATTCTTCATTTTAAATTCAGCAATCCATTTGTAGTGTTATTCTCCAAATGTTTATGGGCGGTTGTAGCGCTTACCGTCAGGTGACCCACCAGCTCCATAGCCAACATAAAAAAATGTTATAGGGGTGACAAAGCGCTTACCCTGCAGAATGGCGAGCAGGATGATGATGACGAAGAAGAAGAAGGAGATGTCGAAGATGATGCGGTAGACCTCGGAGTCGTCCCCGTCGGGCGGCTCCAGCTCGTCGCCGATGCCGCCGCCCGCGCGCACGCCCTTGTACAGGTTGAACACGAAGCACTGCGCACACATTGCACACTTCAGTGCTACACACTTCGTTATATTACACACTTTCAGTGCTTTACACTTCGTCATATTACACACTTTCAGTGCTTTACACTTCGTCATATTACACACTTTCAGTGCTTTACACTTCGTCATATTACACACTTTCAGTGCTTTACACTTCGTCATATTACACACTTTCAGTGCTTTACACTTCGTTATATTACACACTTTCAGTACACTTATACAGTATACACTTCGTTATGTGGAGTGTGAATTTCAATATTATATACTCAAACAAAAGCATATAAGTTTTAAGTGTATATCTTTGTTATAATATAGAACAAGGGTAATTGTAAACAGGGGTTGATGTAAACAAGTCTCAATAAACTTTAAATTGTGTCAAAAAACTATTTCTTCTAATTACAATACTTTTTATGAAACTTAAAACTAACGTGTTTTTTTTAAATTATAGATACGTTTATAAAAGGCAAATAGTCTAGGCTGTACGTGGTACGAAACGAGTCACATTTATTAAACTATTAGATATGGACTTATATATGTATTTCTTTTACATAAATAAATTAAATATAGACGACACCATAAAGAAACATTAATATTAAAAATTCCGTTAATCTTATACTATCTATTCATAAAAATAAAGTAAAAAAAAATCGAAAGTATACAATAAATCATACCGTCAGCATGTCATGGCAGTTCCTGTTAACCTCATCGTCCTCCTCCTGCACGTAGAACTTGCGGAAGAAGTTGAACGCGATCACTGTGTAGATGTACACGATGATCGTCAGCAGCATCACCGTCAGCACCAGCTGGTAATGGTGGTGAAGGGTTGGAGTTACTTTTCATGACATGACTTTTGATTCGTGACTTTTTACTTGACTTGTGACAAGTCGTTATAACTACTGGCTTTGACTTGGGACATTTGTTGATATTTGACTTGTAAGTTTGAATAAATTTATATTATGTAACGAGTCAAAAATTGTGACTATCAACTTGTTATTTTACTTAAAACATATTTATCTAACAGCTTTTGTATGGAAACTAATTTACAATACGGTTGAAATTAGGTGTCATGTTATAGTATTGAATATGCTCCTAAAATAAGTCATCATTAGTATATAAATTATAATAAGCGTCAACTGTAGCAATCTAAAATAAAAACGAGAACAAGACAGTTCTTAGAAAACCAGTATAATCTGTGACCAAAAAATTTCTTCGCAAAATTGTGTCATAATGATGATGATAAATGTACTGCAGGTGATGATGAAGATGATTACCATAGACATTTCAACCCAGCCCATACCTGTTTCCCATTATGCGTGACAGACTGCAAAATGGTTCTCAGCGTTTTAAAACCAACGGCTACGTCCAGCAAGTGGGCGGCGAAGAAGAAGTTGTTGAAGTTGCCCATCACGGAGAAGCTGAAGTACCAGAGCGAGTAGAGGAAAGAGTTGTCGGTGATGGTCACGCCGGCCTTCCACACTTGGTAGCGCCAGTCGATGTTTATTATGCTGAAAGAGTAATTTCAGCATTTTCAGCATTCAAATTGCAATTTCAAATTTCAAATTTTGAATTTCGAATTCGATTCGGATTTGGAATTGATTATTTTAGTTAATTTTTAAGCATCATATGTTGTTATCTTCCCATACATTTATTTTCATACATTTTATTTAGTTACTAAAGCTACCAATTTTGACTCAATTTTATTAGATTAAGTCAAATTTCAATAGAAATAAAGTGATAGTAACAAAAATAGCAAAAGTAAATCATACACAAATAAAAAAAGGTTTTCTAACTTTTTTTCGTTCTTTCAAAGACATAAACGAAGAAGAAGTTAACTCACTAGTGCAACAGCCCCTTGCTTCCCTCGTCCTCTTTAGCGGAGAAAGAAGTCTTCTCCATTCCGAGCATGTTGGAGATAGAGTCGAAGTCGTAAGTCTCTGAATATTTGGCCCGCACTTTCTTCTTTATGAACTTGTCCCAGTAGTTCACGGGGAATGATCTGGAATGTTCCAAAAAGCGGTTTTTATTTTATTTTAATAGGGACAACAGAATCGTAATTTGGTCTGGAAAATTTTGTTGTCTGGTTCTGGAAATCTGGAATATTTCGGAAAGATTAGTTACATTTTAATTTAGAACTTTGAGATTGTTTTCAAGAAACAAGGGTTGTAGTTAAAATAGTAGGTTTTCTTTTGGTATTTTTTTTCTATAAAAGATTATTGTCTGTAGTTCACCTTGCTGTTAGCGGCAGGACACGACACGACATCATAATCATCATCATTATTGAGCTTGTAAATAATTCTATTTAACCAACAATGCCGAAGACAAATGACGTTATGCCATACTTTGTATCCGGTACAATATACCAGCAAAATGCAGTAGTACGAAGCAACGACCAGCACTAACTTGGCGGATATGACGAGCTTGTCCCAGTGGCTCTTCAGGTCGTCGTCCTCGGGCTGCTCCGCGATGTACAGACCGTCGAACTCCAGCCTGCGCGCGATGTCCTTCTCTCGCTTGAATATTGCTAGAGGCACCTGGGTTATAGGGACATTTTTATATTTTAGTTACTTTGTTCTGGTATGAAGTAATATATTGTTTATTTATTTACACGTCGAATATATTTACGGGAACCCAATGCGATATTGACTTACCCTAATTATTTGAAAAAGTAGCCATCATGGCTTATATTATGCTATGTAAATTTGATTGTAATAAACGAAGACAGATTTAATGAAAGCAGATTTTCTCTCATGAGAAATCCACAACCAAATCATCAACATAAGTGAATAAGTAGCTACTTCTAGGCTACCTGGGGTGCCCTTAGGCGCATAACACCGAAAGAGTAGAAGAAATTCGATTACTGTGGCGGGATCACGGGTGGCCGAGAGGCTAGGCGTTGCTACGGTTTGGCAAAAAACGCGGGTTCGAATCCCGCCTCGTGATCGATTTTTTTTCTATTCTTTCAAAATTTCTCAAGTTGGTACCTCCCTCATAGGAAGCCTGTGTCCCAGCAGTGGGAACATCTATGGGCTGTTGATGATGATGATGATGAAGCACCGACCTTAAGGTGGTAGTATCCGATGAGTATGGCGAGCGACACGACGGAGTGCAACATGGCTGCCATCTTGATCACGTGTTCCATATAGAAGAAGTCCTCGTCTATTTGCACCACTTCCAGGCTTTCGTCGTCTTCCGCTTCGCCGCTTCCTGTTGGGGATAAATATATTATGTAAAATTAATTAGAAAAATTGTGAATGTTGATAGGAACAAATGCTGGCAGATTTACGTATATTTTTCCCTACTCTTACGGTTAGACTGTGACTGAGACTGGAGTCTCCCCGTCACCACGCTCGCTGTAAAGTGTTCGAAACGTCGGGTTAGTAATATAATGAATAAATCGCGTTAAAAATCCGTTAAAAAGTTTTTAATTTCCAAATGTATTGTTTCCCTACTCCTTTTAAATGACACTGGATAGTTTCATGGTAGCTTCACGACCTGGTTATTCGTGCAAATCGGTTATGTATTGTTAGTGTTACATTGTGTCTTATATTGCAAGTTGTATGCCATTAAATCTTCTATTAAGCGTTGACATTAGACATCAGATAATCTGATAACTCTATTGCGATAAAAAGTTATTGCCCTTTGTACGTAGGCACCGACAAACTTACTCGCCCAATCAGTAAAACATATTAACATGCGCCCCATACCCCACGGGTATTTTTGTAGAGAAAAACAGTAATACTATCATACCATCCCCACTACCGGAACCACCTCCAGAGCCGGAACCGCTGATGATGTCTCCAATTCCTGATCCTTCGCCCTTGTCACTGTCTGGAGTCGATACCTTTGGAATATTGTCACATACAGTAATGTTAATAAATAATATATGAAAAATATTTGTCTTACAGTTGAGACAATTTCATGGAGACAAATTATTATATCTCCTTATGTTCATCGTAACATTGGTCAAATGAATATAGCTTGGACTAACTTTTAGGTCAATCAAATTACTTCAGTTATTAAGGCACTTAAATCAGATCTAATTCACATGTAGTCGGATAATTTAACAAAAGTTTACGAAAACATTAATAATTAAATTCTATTAAAACCCCTGTGGCAAAAAAGAAAAAGATATATAATCAATAATGATAACCTAAATCAATTGATTTAACTCACCTTATAGAAAAGCAGCACGAAGTTGATACAGAAGGCGAGCACGAGCGCGACGTACTTCAGGTTGTAGAAGTTTCGCGCCAAAAACGATACCGCGCGCTTCGTGTATTGGGACAGGTCTACTTGCGACAGGGCGGACGGGGCTGGTACTTGTACCGCCTGGAATGTGGGACATGGTATATTCATTTACTTTTATGGCTATCTCAACAATAAATACATCTATATTTTTTCAGTTTTAGACAGTATTGAGCCGGGGCGGACCGCTAGTACAGTATAAAAACATTTATAAAAAAAGAAACAAAATAACAATACAATTAATTTTAATTGTATTGTTAAACGCAATGTTGTGACTAATGCAAGGTGTGACAGAATTAAGGCGATCCTACTGGTAGTCTATAGACATATGACAGATATCCTACTAATTACAAAAGAATTTATTAAAATTTCAAGAATTACAATAAATTGCAATGGATAAACAAAAGCTTGAAGTAAACGAGATAGAAGCTACCCACCTTTTTATAGCGATAATATGTTTTATTCAATCCGAGCTGCATGAGCAATGAGTAATGTTATGAATAATGAAATATAAAAAGGAATGATGTTTGTTTACTTTTCTAAAGATAATGCTATACGAAAATGCTTTGTTCTAGATTTTTCTTGCAAATCTTAGAGGCAGTTAAATGTATGTATTTCTTTATAAGAAACAAAGATACTTTTATGAAACTAAGCCAATTTATGATGTATAAACTAGCCATCCTAAAACTTTCAAAGGTAAATTGAGTGTATAAAGATTTCATATCACCTTTTTGCTTTCAGCTTCAATGGCCGACATAGCGGCTTGCTGTGCAGCTTGCGCCTCGATACGTTCTTGTGCCTGTTTCTTCGCTTGTTCGCCACTGAAAGGAAGTTTATTTGTTTGTTTTAATGTAATTTTGCAATAGTGGGCATTCGGTACATAGATCTGTAGAGTAGTGTAGTGTAGTGCGTCAAAATGTGGTGTCATACGTCAGCGTAGTGGAGTGCGATTTAGTTTAGTGCAGTGTGTTGCAGTAAAATGTATTCATGCATTGTGTGCGGAAGAGTTTATTGCAGTGTCGTAGTGTATGTTCCATGTATAATGCATTCATTGAATGTAGTATGTTGAAGTGTAGTGCAACATGTTATATTGTGACTCAGTGTAATGTGCAGAGCACTAGTCCAAGAAGTTTAATGCAATGCAGTATTGCAGCACAGTGCTGCAGTATAACTAAATGGAAGTCACTATACTACATCAAATGTCGTATAACGCAGTGCAGAATGTTGCAGTGTGTACAGTGTTACAGTGTCTTACCCGAGTAGGTCGATGAGCGAAAGAGTCTGTGGTTTGTCGGTATTGCGTAGTGTATACAGTGAGTTTCAATGTGTTGCAGTGTGCTGCAGTGTGCTGCAGTGTGCTGCAGTGTGCTGCAGTGAGTTGCAGTGTGTTGCAGTGTGTTGCAGTGTGTTGCAGTGTGTTGCAGTGCGTTGCTGTGTGTTGCAGTGCGTTGCAGTGTGTAGCAGGGCCTCACCCGAGCAGGTCGATGAGCGAGGGCGGCTGCGGCTCGTCGGTGTCGGGCGCGTCGTCGGGCGCCGCGTCCGCCTCCTCGCCGCTCGACGGCGTCGACGCGCTCGGCGACTCGTGCGCTTTCACTTGGATCCTGTTTGTGTGTACGTGCGTGTGAGACACGGTTTGGCTGCTTATGGATAAGCTATTTGTGACTGAGACGATAGCACTGGCCTATTATCACAACATGCTCGAGGTACTTGACATTATTAGGGCCATTTACACACCCGACACTAACTTAAACTGTAAAAGGGTCAGATTCATGTTTAAGTTATCAGTGACTTTATCAGCATTAAAGTCACTGATAGCTTATTAACATGTGCTGGTGAGGGCCAGTGGCGGACTGATGATAACGTCACTGATATTCTGTTTAACAATTTTTTACATAAATGCATACCACTCAGCGTCTATTCTGCATTACGGTATGCAATTAATGTGATTTTTTTTGTATGATAATTGTCGTTAGGTTTCGTTTTAGAGTCTGGGTAGTGTTACCCAGTATGACCCTTTTAAAACCCATATGTAATGCTTACATAGGGTTTTCAAACGGCCTCTTTGGGGAAGTCTTACAACATCAGACATACGAAGATCTCTTCTTGAAAATCACATTATTGATTTTGGTGACAAGAACGGTACTCTTACATTAAAAGACATCTTTAGTATCTTTTATACTCCAAACATTCGTATTCTCTGCTTAGAAATGTAAATTATATAGAAGAATACTCACTGGCCATTATCTTCTTTAGTTATATCTAGACCGAAAGCGGACACTTGCATCTGTCCGGTATCGTCCGCTGATGGTAACGCTGGCAAGTGACGAGTCGGACCTAAATAATATTTCAATATGTAGTGTTAAAGATATCTATATGCATACTGAAGTGCCTAAATAGTATATTATTATTGGATATGCAAGTATATCAAAGATTTTCAAGATTTATAGAATATTGCCATAGATAACATAAATCCGTGAACAGACTTTTAACCGACTTCAAAAAAGAAGGAGGTTCATAATTCGACTGTATTTTTTTGTTACCTCATTACTATTATGATTATCATATCATATTACCTCATTATCAAATTTCGTCATGTCGTCCCATTTAAATATTGAGGCGGTTTAGCTTTTGTGTTATAATAATCTTTGTCTATTACAATAAATTTAATTAAATATTTATTATATATAACAATTTATTTGGCCTCTCTATTATGGCTCTAATGTGACATACGTTAGAGATTTTGTTTGCATTATTATAAAAGAAGCTCGTGTTAATCCATAAGCAGATTTGTTATTCAAATAACTAATTAATGAAAAACATCTTAAAGTAAATTATACAATTTGGAAAACATATTAGAATTAACCTGCGTTTGGCGTTAAATGTGTTTGTATTTGAAGCGTTCGGTCACCATAATATCTTACTGTTCTTTGTATTCGAGTGTAAGTCAAATATCTCATTCAATTAAAATTAACTCAAACATGTCCATGTACAGTGAACACGTGAAACTGCGGGAAACAATGATAATTAAGTAAAAAACAAGTATACATTTAAAATCAACCAGGTTAGGTTCCCTTTATATGAAGAGAGGTTTGAACCCCTTGAAAATCTCTTTTAATTGCAATAAATTAAAACATTGAAATGCACATGGAATAGAAGGAAATAATGCAACAGAAGAAAAAACTGTCACATTAAAAACATCCAATTACCATTCAACAAACCTATGACATTATTCATCCCCTTTACACGAAAAGGGGTCACAACAACAAGACTCCCCGTTGACAAAAAGGGGTCACAACAACAAGACTCCCCGTTGACAAAAAGGGGTCACAACAACAGAATCCCGCCCCCGGTGACCGAACCTAGCGAAGCGTCACGCGTATAGAGTGTGTCGCTTACTTTGCATCAACCTGTGTTTGAACTGACCGATTTTCTCCTCCTCCTCCGGCTCCGGCGGCGCCTCCTCCACCTGCGGCCCGCGCATCAGCCCCAGCAGCACGCCGAATATGTACCTGGGGTGGAGTCGCAGGGGAAAATAGACTTTAAGTGTGAGCAATAAGGTTGCGTATAGTATATCGCACTTGGCCTAGGACTAATAATCTTTATCTAAATTTTTGATTGAAAAAAATTCTTTCACCGTTGGATATGTACTTGATCCTGAATGCTATAGGCTATATACCACAAGGAAAGCTGGAGTGGATCGCTAGTAGAATATAATGCTATGTTGTCATCATGTACCCGTTCGGTGCAGTAACGCCTGATACTGTTTTTACATCTATTTTGTGACAAAAAAGCGGATAGAGATACGAAGCCATTTCAAAAGTTGAAATAACGAAGATAGGTGGCGAAATAAGTGCAAAAAATTGGATATATAATGTCCATACATATATATTTAGCATGATATTTAAGACTATGAATAACCATAAAGTCTGTATTACGCACTATTGGAAAGTTTAGGTAATCTCGGATAATTAAAAAGCATATAAAATAAGATATTCATCACTTAGAGTTAGAGCTCCATTATATAAATGATGAATATATATGATAATATAGATCCAAACAAGAAAAAAAAGTAACTCACTTGAGCATGTGCAGATAAAATTGTGTTGATTTAGATTAAGAAAAATTGTTTTGTGCAAACATTTATAAGTTCAGCAAAAATTGTTTATTAACATTGTAATTCTAGCATACGAGGTGTGAAATAAATATTAAATATATGGTTTAAATACGAAACAAAGTGAAATACTCAAAGAATTAAAAATAAATAATAACAATGATCATTTACCAATGACTGTGCACCGAGTGAAGCGTGAAATTAGATTAATTTCTTATTACTATAAATAATTATATGCTATATAAATAAAATTACCATGACAATTATTCTGTAGTTTTTGAGAAATAACCGACTATTTTAAGAGATTCTGTTTTTTTTTAATGCTTAGTCAGATCTTAGAACCTTGAGATCCTGATGTCCAGACCCTTAGTAAGTAAGGGAAGTCCCGTGTCCCCTAGTGGGGTATGAGGCACATGATCAATGATCTCAGAGAGATGAAAATCGATCAGTGAAATAGATGTATCATATATCTGTTTCACTCATAGATTTTATTTATGTAAAAATAGGTCATCAGTCTTCTGCGCCCTGCCGATCATCGAACCCAGGACCCCTCGGTTCTACGCTCACGCATTAACCACCATACCAAAGAGGCGGTGGCGGTCTGCCAAACCCTCAGTACCTACTATATCATTGAGTACTTGAAGAACGGCGGAATATTTACGGAAAAATATAATTTTTGATCTTAAATTATAATGAGAAAATAGAAATAGCCTAAGATGTAATTAATTTTCAAAAAAATATCCGAAACGCTCACCTTATAACAATAACAAATCCATATCCTATATAATAGAACAAATAGAAGAAGAGTTTAAAGAAGCCAATGAACAGTTCAGCGGGCGGCATCTGCTGCAGGTCCACGATTTTGGCCTTTATGTTGGCGGGCGATAAGGACGAGAATGCCGCCGAGATTCCGTCCTTCACGGATTGGTAGCCGCGACGGAACGGGTCTTTGCCGGCTCTGAGAAAATTAAAATAACTCATTTACTATCATCCTACTTCCTACTAATATTATAAATGCGAAAGTTTGTGAGGATGGATGCATGTGTATGTGTATGTTTGTTACTCTTACAGGCAAAAGCTACGAAACCCATTGCAATGAAATTTGGTACGTAGATAACTGGAATAACATATAGACAACTTTTTATCTCGATATTCCTACGGGATACAGACTTACGCAGCTAGTACACGATAAAAATACTTACAAAATACTAAAAAGTAGGAAAAAATACTAGATTATAATAAAGAAGACGATTATTGAAAATAATATAATAATGGAACAACCATTACGAGAAGACACAAATTAATTAGTAAAATATGGTGGATATTCAGAAAAAAATTATTTATTTCTAAGTAACGGAAATTGGATTACTGTTTTAGCACTAAACTTATAGGCTAAATTTTCAAAAATATTGAGAGCATGTAGCCTATACTATTGAATATTTAAATTTTCGATGATTAAATTCATAATTAGATAACAATTTTTAGCTATAGCGTATAGAGAAGGTAGTTAGAACTTATTAATGACCAAAAAAAATTTTTTTCCATAGCATAAGAATTTTATACGAAGCTGTATGACGGAAGTATATTTGTTTCTAACAGACTTTGAACATACACAGTGACATCTAAAAAGCAATGTAACATATCACCATCTCACCGTTCATCATCATCATCACCCATATAGGTGTAGGCGGCCTCTCTGTTCTTGGGCCCGCTCGCAGACTCCTCGGACGCGGCCATGAGGCCGGACGCGTGGGTCATCTCGAAGATGGCGTCTTCGCAGAAGTTCACGAACGCCTCCAGCTTCTCTTTGTCGCCGCCTTCCGTCACTATGCTGTAGAAGAACGCCCGCTTTGATTCCTGGAAGGTTAAGTATGGTAGATGTTTAGAGTTTGGTTGATCATCATCATCATCATCATTATAAATGGTGATATTTTACTTCTGAAAACAAAATTTTACAATGCATGTTAATTCTTACACATTTTTAAGTCTTTTAGATGAAGCAATGTAAATCCTATGCTAGGAAAAAAAAGAAATAAAAGAAAATAATAATAAACTTTTATTGACACAAATGTTTACATATTGAATAAACGAAGTCTCTAATGCCTAAACTAGGTGAAAACCTGTATGTTAGGAGTTATCACCTTCTCCCATAGTGTCCAGGAAATGTCAACAAGAGAGTAAAATGTTCGACTGACAAAAGTAAAAATAAATACGGTTTTAGTTTTATCTGTATATTATGTATGTGTTTGCAGTTTAAGCATACGTGTGTGTGTGTGTGTGAAAATACTTATAGACTATAGCCGAAGAGAAAAACTTTTCATTGGACCAGCTAAAAATTAATGTTATCTAGCTACATAATAACCTTAATCTGCGGTTTCTCCCACTGCTCAATATTGGACTCCTTAATCTCGAAGTAGACCCGCTCGATCCGCTTGGAGCCGCCCATGATCTCGATGCGGCCGAGGAACGGCTCGAAGTAGTTCAGCACCGACCCGGCAGTTTCCAGGAAACGGGCCAGTCTGGAATGTTTAAGTTACATCTTTTTTATTTATTTACTTTATTTAATTTTTCGTTTTAGCAATGAATTGCTTTATAAATTAGAAAAAGGTTTGGCAAAAAGACGCGGGTCAATTTTTTTCCATTCATTAAAAATATGTACTTTTTTGTGTTGGAGTGGGAAACTGAGCTGGTAAGCTCACCTGATGGTACTCGATCACCATCGCCCATGAGCGTTTGTTGTAAGGCATCTGCAAATCCGATCCCGTGTGAAAAGGGTAAGGGATAAGGAAAGGATTGACGAGAGGAATAAAGGAAGCGATTAGGAAGGATGAGGAAAAGGTACACAGTAGCATTTATCTATGTTTATAATTTGTAGTCGTCCCGTCTTAGGTCGAAATTAATTTTAGGCCACTTAGAAATGCATTATTTATATATATATATATATTATTTATCAACATATAATTATTTAAAAGCTCTACATAACGGATATTCACGGGGTACTCACAAGTATTCCCCGCTGTTGAGCAAAAATAAAATAAATTAACATTAAATTAAAAGAACTGCATTATAGATTGAAAACACATCAGTAGTATCATTGGTATTCAATTAGTTTTTCATTACCAGTATTTGATCTCCCAGTATTTAAATTTTCGTAGCATTTTCCTGTCAAGTAAATGAAAATATTGCTTTCTCACTTAGTTTAACATGAAACTGGAAAACTAAGATTGAATCTTTTTTCTTTCTTTCCTATTAGAATAGTAATTTTAAATTACCAAACAGTTTTTAAGTATCTATTATTGCACCATTTAACTTACATAAAATAGAGGTATAATACAAAACGCATATACTACAGAATTTCTTATCGACTCTTATCTGTAGAAACTTCGAAAACTCATAAAAAATTATGTATTTTTTTTTGTTTATATATGCCATTACAGGCGACTTGCAGACCAGTTGAAAGATCTTTAATAATTGAAGACTGCATTTTGACAACTGAATAGCGCGTCCCAAAGGAGTCCAGTTGAACGAACTGAAAGTGAAACAGTCTGAGCTAACACTAACCTAGGCTCGTTGGGCATGTGCTCGGACAAGTTGGTCAGGAGGACGGCCAAGTTGAAGCCGATCTCCTTGGCGGGCTCGTGGAAGCGGTCGCAGAAGCCGACGTAGTCCAGCTTGCCGTCGTGGTTGGTCTCGCAGCAGGCCAGCAGGAACTCGATCTCTTCCCTGTTAATAGTCCAAACATTATATTAGCCCCGGCTAGCTTTACTCGGGGTATATATATAGCCTATATCGCTCAGTGAAGTTGCAACTTTCTAATGATGAAAGAATTTTTTCAAATAGGTCCAGTAGTTTTTGAGTTCATCCATCACAAATGAACAATTACAAACCTAAATACAAATTCTTCCTTTTTACAATATTAATGTAGATATACTTATAATTCTGTTTGATAATCTTAATCTATACAAATCGAAGGTGACAGACTGACATAGAGATCTATCAGCGCACAGCTCAAACCGTTGGACGGATCCGGCTCAAATTTGGCGTGTAGATGTAATGATGTAGGCATCCGTTAAGAAAGGATTGTGATACATTCTACGCATAAGGGGGAAAAATATTGTACCATGAAAATTTATTATGACCGCGCGGGTGAAGCTGCGCGGAACAGCTAGTTATTTTTGTATATATTATGTATTTTTTATGAAAACCCTATATCCGTCTGATGATCAGCCGCAGACTTCTATTAGATTTCTAGATTAGAAGACTTCCAAGATTTAGAATTCATTGAACTTAATTCTCATTTAAATTCAACGAGAAACAATGCTATAAGATCATCGAAATAATATAATAAGAAACAGCGTTCAACGTTCAACGTTCAAAATGTTTTCTCAACGTTCTCAACGTTCAGAAAACATGCTTTCAAATTCGGCATTTCTGAAACTTTGATAATCTGTCCCAATACAAAAAAAAAAAAGATCATTCTATAATAAATAATAACCTAAGACTCTCTAAATAGAAGGAGATCCGTCCTTCTGACACACAATACCGAAAGAGAAAGAGATCTATCCACTTCAGAACATATTCATTTCATCAAAGATGAAAATCTGTCTATTCCAGGATATAACGAAAAGCATACAAAGGCACGGCACATAAGTATTGACATCCGTGAAACCACAAAAAGAGAAAGAAACACCCACGGCGTGTAGCTCTTCTGCTGCTCCATCTTCTCCTTGAAGTCCTTGGGCAGCACCCAGCCGTCGTTGTTGGTGTCGATCTCCTTGAAGCTCGCGCTGGACGTGAGGTCCTTCAGCTTCAGGAACATGTCGAAGTACTTCAGGATTAGCTCCACGTTGGATGCCGACTCTACCAGCGTGTCCACCATCTGTTTGCCGATTGTACCTGAATTAGAAAATAACATGAGAATAATGTGCTTTTTAGTTTTGTAGCATTTGCATAGCATCGTTAATTGCATTTGTTTGATGATTGTACCTGAATAACATTGATTTTATTTGCTGACGGATCATGACGTGGTAAATAAGGTGTAGTTTCTTGTATTTATTTTCTAGAAAATTAATTATTTATTTTACATTTTATATTTACACATAACCTTTGCAGTACCAGTTCATTACGAACTAAAATACTTTGGTTTACAACTGACAATTTTAATCTTAATAATTATGTTTTAGACCGACAATTCAAATTAATAGGTCGTGATGCCCTGATGAATATTCACACTTTTTAAAAATTATATTACTATAGATAGTTTATTTTGCATTAAAAAAGCTACTTGAGTATCTCTTGATTTATGGATAGCACTCATTTGGGTTAAAACAATACATTTCAGACTCACTATACAATATCGAACCTTAGTACCTAACTCATAATGATCAAAATACAAACGTGACATAAGTTTTCTCATTACAAGTGTAGCAATCCAGCTCACCATTAACAACATTCCCCTCGAGCATGGACAGCATCATGGTGATCATGTCCTTCTGCAGGTTGAGGAGCTCCTTCAGCAGGTCCACTTGCGACGAATGCTTAGACAGCTTGTCCTGCATGTGCGAGAACAGGAACAGGAAACCGCCCACCGCGTCCCACAACCTGGTGATGGTGATGGGATATTAAGCTTTTACAGTTTATTAGATTTTTTATTATATACTTATACTAGGTTTACGCCCCGGCTCCGCCCGGGTAGTCATTTGGGTAGTAATTTTTCGTAATTTAAATAATATAAGCTATCCTTCTTATCTTTCAACTAGGATCAAATAGCTAATGGAGTCCATCGCGGACAAACTACGTGTCAAAAAATTTGTCAAAAAAAATAAAGACAAACCTTTTCGGATGTGTGTAAAAAGTGCGCTATTCAGAACTTCCATTTTTTTTCGGTAAAATAAATGAAAGCAGCCTGGTGCTCAATAATTACGTGTTTCATAAATATATAAAATGCTGAAAAGTTTCCCGGAACCAAAAATAATACTGAAAAGCTTTTTTGCCAAAAGCTCATTATAAACTCTTAGCAAGGAAAAAACAACCAATATCCAAAGAACATGGGCTTCTTGCTAATATCGAAAATCATTTTTAACCGAAAGGCCAAGAGCAAGGAATATCTAAGGAACTCCATATTCACCCTAAAATGCTTAGAAGAAACAAAATACCATAGAGATACCATACCTGGAATGCGCCAAGGCCTGTTGGTTCTGGGTGCACGGCCCCTGGATGACCTCAGTGAGAGTGTTGAACACTTGCGACGCGACGCCGATTGCTTTGAAGAAGTTAGCTTTTCCCGCTGGGTCTATTAACTCCTGCAATTGTATCGGTAATGGTTCAGTTTTTTTTTATGTAATAGAAGCAACTGAGCTGGTGGTTCGCCTGATGGTAAGCGATTACCACCGCCAGTGAACATTCGAAACGGTAATGGTTTTGAGAATGCGCTGCCTACTTTTTTGGGGTAAGGGAAAAGGAAAGGATTAAATTCGCTATTGTTACATATATAGCTTATAGCCTTCCTCAATAAATGGGCTAATTAACACTGAAAGAATTTTTCAAATCGGACCAGTAATTCCTGAGATCAGTGCGCTCAAATAAACGAACAGACTCTTCAGCTGTATAATAGTATGGATAAACAAAACGAGAAAAGGTGCCTAGGACAGACAAATCTAAGAAATAAAATAAACCAACTTAATACTTATGGGATTTTATCGGCTATAGAATCTATCACATTTTCAGAATATAAGCTCTATGGAAATGCAAACCTTGCTGGAGTAATGCCAGTAGAAGTCCATGATGGATTCTTGCAACCTCAGCAGGTAGTCCACAGTGCAGATGACCACGTTCACGGTGGTGGTGTTGCCGGCTTGCGTACGGAGGTAGTTCTGCCATTCTGTGGGGTTATTTTAAAATGTATGAAAAGTAATGAAATAGACAATTTTTTTTTCTGAAAAGAGATGATAACGATTGATGATATAATAACTAGAATTACGTCGAACTTGAAGAAGATAAAATACTCATTAAATGAATGCAAGAACTCTAATTATATTATAAAATTAAGCAATATTATATTTGTTTTTATAAGTCTCCTTTCAACTTTATTACCTTTGTGATCTATAAGTATGGTTTAAGTGAATATTACCCAAATTGTGTCCCTCACACGTGAGCTGTATGAACCGGAAGAGCGCGCAGGTGAACTCCGCGTCGTGCATGTTCTTCTCTCCCGCCGCGCCCTCCAGCCCCACGCCCAGACCTGACGATTATATACTTTATTGCACTTGTAATAAGGTTTAAAATTGGTTGGGGAAATTTTTAATGTTCGGTTAAGCGAGAATTAAACGTAATGCTTTTCTATTAAATAGAGAACAAAAAACGGCAACTTTTCTATGCATTAAATATAAATATGCTGTAGGTGCATTGTTGAGTTAAATTCTATTTAACGTAAAGTAATTGTTAAATACACATAAAATAACTGAATTATTTACCTTCTGCTTTGGTATTTCTCTCAAAAGCGTCCAAATCGAGAACTGAACAGGAGTTCATGAGACCGGCGATGGAAGTGAAGAAACCCACGTCCTTCTTGTCTTTCAGGTGATTTAACATTCCCTATAGCAAAAATATTATGAATAACCATAACGGTTTTAGACATTTTGGTGTAGTCCATATTTTATACCAAGTTTGATATTTGTAAATCTAATTTTTTATTGGTATATGTAATAGTGAAGACTTAAGTAATAATTTTTACTACTTTACTATAGCTGTAAGATGCTTTATGGATCTACTACTTAAAGACTATAGAAAAGGAGTATGTTGTATTGTTCATGTTTGTCACCACAAAACTCTGTCATTTATAAAATTACTAGCTGCGCCCCGCGATTTCACCCGCGTAAGTCCGTATCCCGTAGGAATATTGGGATGAAAAGTTGCCTATATGTTATTACAGTTGTCCAGCTGTCTACGTACAAAATTTCATTGCAATTGGTTCAGTAGTTTCAAAAACTACTGAACCAATTGCAATGAAATATTTTTTATAAGAGGTGATGGTAGTGTTGGTGTTGATAATGATGTTGGCGGTGATGACATGATGATGACAGCAATGGTGATGGTGATGCTTGTGGTGACAATAACGACGTTAACGATGATGATGGTACTGGTGGTCCGATGATGACAATAAAGATGTTGATGATAATAAAGGTTCTTGTGGTGATTGTAACGGTGGTAACGATAATGATGGCGATGCCTGTGGTGACAACGATGATGTTGATGATGGTGCCATTTGTGGCGTTGTTGATGTCGAAGATGAAGAAACGCATACTAACCATCTGTATATCGATGTTGCCTCCCCTCAAAATGGATATGCCCAACTGCAGTGTCTTCATCACCATATCGCTAGGGACACCTTTGGAAGCGGAAATGTGCAGCAACACCATCTCGGCGACGCCGCGGTCGGCGAGGCGCGCTTGGTGGAACAATAGCTTTTGCTTTTCCATCTCTTGCTCCTGCATGTGGAACATTTGGACAATTTGGTACTGGCATATTTAGTCGGTGTTAGGTCATTGTTGAAATATATTTGAAAGCATTTGGATGAATTTTATATTTGTAAAATTCTATAGCCTTATATTATAGTTGACTTTAAACTTTTTATTAGTTCTTGAATAACTTGTATTTTAATGTCTTTAATCGAAACAGCGTCACATTGGCTTATTTAATTTTTCTCAAATTTAGTAATATTTATTCAAAAATAATGGAATAACATTACTCGATTGTACCTTCACTAATGTATCTAACTTCACGAATAACGACAAAGCGCAAAATTAAAGGGCTTTAAGTAGATAATTGGAATAAAGAAGTCACATTCACCTTTTTACATACCATAAACATGTCCATTGTTTTCTGCGTGTAACAATATTTAGAGTACAGAGTCAATATTTTTTTTTCGTATGAAACATTTTTTTTTCAAAAAAAACAAGTAATTGATGTAAGATTAAATTAGTACATTTTTATGCCCTTCATACAAAAATTAATATTTTTCAAAAGAAAAAATACTGTAAATTGTGAAATAAAAAGAAATCATAAAAAATACCATAATTATATGACTTATGAGTTGGCATAACAAAAAATATATATTGGCATTGGTTCACACCAATAAACTACCAAAAATATAAACAAACATTAAACTGCCGTCAAATCATCAGAACTAATCCAAATTTAATTGGGTATAATTGGGAGGCATCATCCTTCCAAATAAAGAATCATGGGAAAAGTCCGAAAAGAAGAATCGAATTTAGGGCCTCCCATATTTCGAAGTCAGTTGAAGTAGGTATGGAATCATGTAAAAACAAGGCCAAAGAAAGAGTGGAATTGAGGGCCTCCTATTCCTAAGTCGGTTGATGTAGCGGGTAGGTTCGTTACTCACGCGGATGCTGGACTTGCCCTCGTCCTCCGGCTCGGGCTCGGCAGCCTCCTCCTCGTCGCCTCCCTCCTCCTCCTCCTCGCCGCACGAGCGCGCTATTATGTGCGCGTACGACATGTACAACGGGTCCTCCTACAAACGACGGAGAAACAATGTTACAGAAAAAAATATATAAAAAAAACAATAGATACACAAAAAGAAAGACGTACGTTCATTATATGTGTTAAGTGAAAAGTGCTTATACGTCATGTAAAAGAGCTCTTATAAAGTTCTTAGAACAATCTGGAATCTAGTCACTGTCGTAGTGAGATTAATTGTCGTAGAAAGAGTTAATTGGCAATATTTTAGCACATTCTAGAATATGTCATATGTATGGCTCCCAATCGCTCAGTCATAGCTGTGTAACAGAACTTAATGATGAGCTGGATTAACACATCTGATAAATATTATGAAGTTTAAATTTTTTAAAACATTCTTGAGTGTAGTCACCACGATAAAAAAAATTACACTTACACTATTCAAGAATATTCTGAAATGTTCTAATAAAGTTACCTTTATACCTCCCGATCGCTTCGTCACAGCGACAGAATTTGGTGAGGAGTCGGTTTAAGAGATTTGGCTATTATTATATGGTAGAATGTTACAGAATATTCTGGAAAGTTTAAGAAGCGTCACCTGTAAAGCGCCCGACCGCTCAGTCATAGCACCGCGGCAGAATGTTGTGACGAGTTGAGTCAACGGATCCGGCTTGCCTTCTTCTTCTACCACGTCGCTCTTCTTTAATTCTGCGTCTTCGAACGATTGCTAAAGGGAGAAGTTTATTTTGTTGTATTTGTTTTATTCAGATATATATGATAATTCGTGTTAACATTGTGGATCTTTTACTATTTCACTATTTTCAAGTTTACGTGTTTTCTGTTTTTACTTTTAATGATTTAATCGTATCTCACCGTCAGATCCTCTATCATAACTTCTTGGCCAATATTCTCTTCCTCCAACCACAGCTCGTAGTAAGTCCTTGCGAAGATGTTACATGCTCTATGCCTGGTAAATTATATAGAGATGAATAGAATGCGCAATGTATAAACGGTAGTATGAAAAAAAAACAATATTTATTTGTTTTTAAAGATAAATTAGAAAATATGATATTCTTATTTAGAAATATAACTGAAATATACTTTTAATGCAAAATTATTTATAATGCAAAAATATGAAAAAAGGCTTGAGTCAACAAATAATTGAATTTTACTATCTAATCGAAATCTTCACTAACAAGTTCTTAATTCTTCTGAATATATTTTTCTTCAGATTAAATTATTTTTTTCTTTAACACCATACACCCATACCGGCTCAACTTATATAGATGTGTTGATCTCAAACAAGCCATGGCAGCACGTTTCCTCGCGGCGCAGAGCACTCTCTTCCAATTGTTAGTTATTTGTTTTGGCTTCGTAGCCTGTCCACGCAGCGTGCAAGGTCATGCGAGTTAGTTTGGGACTGTTTTTAAACTATTTTTTTACGTTTTTTGTTAAATATTGATATTGAATATGGTTAAGAACTAAGAATTCAGAAAAATACGACAAATCTGTGAATAGTTTAGTGTGTACATTATTATAAATAAGGACCTGTAGGTTTTTGACAATGGAAAGATACACATATATAAAATAGACGAAGATTTGTTATTTTTTTTATTTTCACAACATAAAAATCAAACAACACATCAAAAACGCAGGAAATATCTTTGCGATTGGTACAATTTATGGGTAATTTCATACATTAGATAAAAAATATGTCCATTTTATTTATTTCGCAAAGATATAAAAGCGCCAAACACACGAAACGCGTATAAACCTTGGTAAAGAATGCAGCGAAGTTTGTCTGAAACACGCGATAACGGCTCGCTTCCGTTGGATGGACACGACCGAACGGTACACGTTCTTACTCATTTGTTGAGGGTGGTCAATCTATTGGAGACATCGGGGCGATGGGTAAAATGTATTTAGTGTAAGTGCATCATAGATATGTGACATTTGTAGATACTTAAACGTACGAGTAGTTCGGCGATTAGTAGTAAAATATGTAAATACATTTAAACGAGGTAAAATAGGTATAAATACCTAGTCTTGCCATAAATATTGTAATAAAGAAAAAAGAAAATTGTTAACTGCAAATAACATTTATTACT
>NC_052123.1:3049661-3052946 GCF_012273895.1 Zerene cesonia | reverse complement strand
ATATAAAACTACTGTATAAAAATATTTCTGCTTATTCATTTCCGTACCTGAACAATATTACATAAAAGTAGTTTAGTAGCTTTAATGTTTAAAAAAGTAAATATCAATAAAGCTTCACTTTAATTATCCCTTCAATATAAAATAGCCCTCTGATATCATTCAAAAAACATATCCTGATTACCCGAAATCAAACGAAAATTAACCTTAACCCGTCCGCACAAAGCACACTCACCATATGCAAACCGAAGAGCACTTTGCTCATAGCAACGATCCTCTCCACAGTATCGTCGATGATCTTCGCCTTGTTCTCCGCCGTGTCGACGGTTATCGCCGTCTTGCTCTTGGAGCCGAGCTTGCTGTACAGATAGTGTTGCCAGGACATCTCGTCCGCCGGGTCTATCTTATCTGGCAATGTTAGTTGGGTCTTCGCGAATTCCGCTACGTCTTGTTCTGACATTTTCTGGAAATAGTAGTATACTATGGGGAAACTGCTACTTGAATATGAAATAAGTAGATTAAGAGATATTTTGGTTAATGCATCTTAATGGTAGAAGTAAGGTTCCTTATGAATGTTGAAGCTGTTGAAGCAGATGTAAAAAAAAGGTGTATTTACATTGTATTTTAATAGGATTGTGATTTTATATCACCCAGTGGTGTAAATTATACATCTTCAGATATGTTTTCAAGTTATTTCAATGTACAACTCACGCAGCTGGTCCATTGGAAACAGTCGATACAAAAAGACGATACAAAAGCACTTCTAGAAGACACTTCTTCTAAAAGTGCTGCATTGATTAATATAATAAATATCAGAGCTTGAGATCTGAATTCTGATACACAGATATGCGTATGTTATTGTTATCCTTGATGATGTATACTACTACTGCTATCGATGATAACGGTAGCAATGATGACGAGGTCGATGAGCACTATATGATGATAACATGCTATTGTCACCTTATTATGGGGGAAAAGTCGGGGGTTCGAAACCGGACGGACGTGCAAGAAATAAATAGATTTTTGAATTTATTTGCACAAACTACTTCACCACTGTTCGAAACGATGAAGTACAACATCGTGAGGCTGAGGAGAAGATGAGAATTTGCATGTCGAAGAATCCAAATTTCAACTACATGTGACATCTGCCAACTGGCACTAGGGCAGCGTGATGCCCGTGCTGCGGGAGCGCGGGCTGCGGAGGTCCCCTACCTTCAGGAAGCGGTCCTTGCAGTGTTGCACGAGCTCCTGCTCGCGGCCGGCGAACAGGTTGAGGCCGACGGGCAGCAGCCGCTTGAGGCACGCCACCATCAGCGACGCCTGCACCTCCTTGTCCTTGTCGCGCTTCTTGTCGCGGTGCTTCTTCTTCTTCTGCTTTGTTGTTTCGTGCGATTAGACCGTGCGTGTGTGGATGTTGCGTCATTGTCGCGCCTGAAGGCTTTTGTTCCTCGTTTCGGAGTTTTGTTTTATTGATTTTTACGAATTTTGAATTTCGGCTAGATTTTTCAATTGTACTATATGATAAAGTTTTTGTTATGAAATTAGGTTTTAATTCTTGGTAAGTTTATGGGTAAGACAATTTTGGTATCGCGTTTGAATAATTGTCACAAAGGGAAAGCTATAATTAGGGTTTCAATTGCTAATCAAAAGTCTTCAGGTTTGACAATTGGAATACGTAAATAATACGTAAAATAATGGTGTGTCTTAATGTCGTTAGTAATTCTTTTAAGTTTTAATTTGTATTTAATAAGCTTTAAGTATAAACTGTATTTAATAAAAATATATCAAAAAGAAAAATATAAACTGCAGATTTTATTTATAAAAACTTTTAGATTTCTTACTTTTATTTCCAGTCATTATTGGTTATCAAAACTTTTACTAAATTCTAATTCAAAACGTGATCATGCTTCTGACTGCCGTGATTTGTGAGTCTGGTTGTTTGTACCAAGCAAATCAAAAATAAGACTAGACTACAAAAGCCAACTATTCTACTAATAATTTATTTTGCTTTTTTTGCTTCAATTATTTTATTAAATAGGAAACTTAAAACTCCATTTTTCTGTCACATTTGAAAGTATCATAAATGACAAGGATGCAAATATAGTAACATGAAAGTATTGTTAAAATGAAATAAAAGTCCATTTTCAAATGCGTCAGAAAGTACCTTATTTCCTATAACGTTTTAATCATATGAACATGTGCAGGAATTTCGTCCAACCTATACAATACTTACTTAATTATTAGTTAGTGATCACACAGAAAGAGAAAGAAGACAGTAGAGAGGGACAAAACAATAGACAAACACAATTACCTTTCCGCCACCTTGGGGAGTGCCATCGACAATCGTAGTCACTCGTCTAGTCGCTGTGGGCATTATCAACACCTATGTGCCAAAAAAGTGCTTAATACACAAAGAAAAGGCTCTGCACAAGCTATTTGCGCCTTTAAAGAAAAAGAAATAGATGACAATATGGCGTGAACAAATTTAGACACTTACCATGTTGTCGATCTCGTTGGCCGATATGAAGTTCTGCTCCTCCTTGAGGAAGTACTGGCTCTTGGACCAGATGTTGAATATTTCGGCCACGTGGTTGTAAAGCTCTTCCGCCTCTGCACAAGAGAATGTTTTGTGCTCAAATTAAATTCAGAATAAAACGTGTAAAATATAGATATTAATTACTAGAGTAACTAATTATATACTGATAATAATTATGGGTAAATAAAGCTTTATGTAGCTGTTTTGCTCATAGAGATCCAATGAAATAATTTATCAATGTAAACTCAGAGAAGACAATTTGGAAAATAAAGTTTTCATAAAAGGGAATAAGTTATAAACAAATATTTTTAGTCTGAATAAATTTAATCTCATTACAATCACTCTAACCTAAAAAAAGTAAATTATTTTCCATAATCCAAAAAGGAATGACGAAGAAAAATGAACCGTAATACAATACCCACCAGGCACATTATTCCTCAGCCAGTGGTTCCTCTGCAAGTCCACATACTTGATCAGCAGCGGGTAGAACGAGTAGATGTCTCGCACCAAGAGTTGCCAGTCTTCTTGTATTTGCGACTCCACTTGGGACGTGTCGTCTGTCGATGACTGTAAATTGGAGATATCGTTGAATTTTACATGTGAATAGAATGCTGTTCTAAAACTAGGCGAAATTAATGTAAAATGTCCCTCCTTGTGCAACATGCCGGTGCGCCTGCGCAGCGGCGGCGCGGCTCACCTTATGCAACATGTCGGCGCGGCTCACCTTGTGCAACATGTCGGCGCGGCTCACC
>NC_052123.1:3036330-3048661 GCF_012273895.1 Zerene cesonia | reverse complement strand
TGCAACACGCCGGTGCGGCTCACCTGGTGCAACACGCCGGTGCGGCTCACCTTGATGAAGCCGCGCAGGCTCTCCTCCTTGTGGAACATGTTGTCGGTGCGCCTGCGCACGCGCTCGGCGAGCGGCAGGAAGGCGTCCCGCAGCAGCTCCTCGGAGCTGTTGACGATGATCTGCTGCGTGTAGGTGGCGATGCGCGTCATCCACGGCGCGCTCTCGTTGCCGATGTTCTTCTTGATCAGCTTCAGCACGTTCTTCAGCAGCTGGTTCATGTGCTCCGCCGTCACCATGGTCACGTGGTTCCTGCAATTGTAGCGGTTGTTTAGGTAACCAATTGATGATTTATAATATTTTTCAAATCTGATAAATCGTTTTCGTGTTAAAGTAGCAAACTGAAACATTTACATTTAAATCATATGCCTTCTAATTATATTTGGGTCCAGATTTCAAAACATCAAATCATCATATGTATATCTATACATTTTTTTTAATTTTCATGAGAGTACCATGGTTTAGAGTTAAAAACATCCATTCATCTACACAAACATAATACCCTCCCGACACATTTATAACAAACAAACGAGAGTAAGCAGTGGCATTGGCATACCCTCCAGTAGGTGTGACATTGTCGGGCCCCTGGGCCCACCAGAACGGCAGGTAGGAGCACAGCAGAGGCATCACCACGTCGATGATGTGAGGCGCCTCGTTGTACGTCTTGTCCGACTCCACGAATTGGTCCACTTCGTTGAGGATCGTCTCCAGCGTGGGCATGGATTGCTCCATCTTGGCCATTATGTCTGCAATTTTTGCAACGTGCAGATGTATTGACATTTTGACTTATTTATTCTTGTAAAGCGTTCGTGATGTCAGGTTAAATAATATATAATGAATACGAATTATTCGTTAAAAAGACTTTAATTTCTAAATTCTACGTCGAGTCTAATAACGTAGGGTGTTTTCAAACTACCCGCATCGATACGGCAAAATTTATGAAAACTGCTCGTCAATAAAAACATCTTGTACAAATACCTTGAGCTTCCAGGGAATGGTCAGCAATGCGGTTCAACAACGAGAACTGGTTGTGTTTGTTGAGGTGAGGCTCCAGGAACGCCACCGGGAATGTGGAACTGAACGCGCCCAAACATGAACCCTGGTACAGGAGTAAGTGTATGTTACATGTGGTTTTTTATTTATTAACTTATTATTTTTTAGACATCTATACCATAACAGAAAAATGAAGAATATCATTTTATATACAAAATGGTGGTAAATAAAAAGAGGGTGGTTTATTTTGTATGTTTGTTGCGATTTAGCTCAAACATTGCTGTATTGATTTTGGAAATTCTTTCATCGTTTAAAAGATATGGCATTATATACTGGTATTTAGTAATTTAGTTTATTTGCATTTATGTCATGCGATTTTTTATTTCAGGTCAACTAAAGTGAAGCGCATGGATTCAATTAACGAGATACATGAAGAGTTGTCACACCAATGACTAAATAGGAGTACTAGAAAAATAACAGATTGGACCATCACTTGTCATTTGAAAAAACATGTCTTCCAGTTCGTATAGTAAATTTATAAAAGCTGGTTATAATAAGGCTTTGTACAATAGAAATTTAAATTTCGAATCTGCAAATATCATCGTTTAGAAATAAATAAATAGCAATATAGTTGCAGAAACATGACACTAATGTTATTTTAAATGATGGTATTGATAGAATATTTCATCAATTTAAGGTACAAAAAAATAATGAAATATGGAAAACGATGAACAATGTTTTACTCAAACATCATAATTCATTAAATTAAAGATAATAATCATTATTACAATTGAAAATTTTTATTATAATATGTCAAGTTTATAACAACGCAGGTTATTACTTACCAATGCAGGTTTGTGTCTCTCTATCTCAGTTTTGAGATATTTACGGTCGTGCGTCAGAGACACGTCTGTGCCCAGAGTGTACAGGGATCCCAGCATCTTATACGATGCTACTTGAATCTCGTCCACTGGAATAAAAATTATCGTATCGTATATTATGAAATTAAAAAATTCTATTTACAGCTTATTCATTGATTTACATTTGTTTATTACAATTGAGTTTAAATCGTATTAATCTGATGGTGTTATACTATCAGTATAATTATAATCATAACTTGTTTAATAGTTCCTTAAAAGGAAAATCTAAAAGAAAGGTTAAATAAGGTATGTAAAGGTAAAATAATGGTAAAAGAAAGGTTGACTTCCTATTCTGCTTTAGGATGTAAATAAGAATCTGTTAAAGGTATAAGTCGTAGTATAGGTTTCTATTCATGTTTTATTAGGAATTTTTCAATCCTTTTCATCCTCATTAAGCATTTTTTTTGTTGTCTTGAAAAGTGTCTGGCCATCAAGCATTACATAAAAAAAGCATTTTCTGGAAGGTGCATTTGTTTTGAAAACATAATCATAAATTACTTCAGATTAGTATAAAGTACATAAAAAACAAATTGTACGAGAAACAGTCATTTTGACTTTGCAAATAATAGGAATATTAAAATTTCCTTGTTTTATAGGTATTGCGATGCATAAAAAGTAATACTCGTAAAAGGTGATATGCTTTATGATTTCCATGTAATGTTTTATAAATTCAAATGTGGTTTTACGATTTCGGGCTACCTGTGTTTCTACTAGTAAATGTTGCTTCGGTAAAGTAAATTTTAACATAGATTTTAAATAGTATGCTAGTATTTTAAATCATTGTGAGATTATTATTTTATTTAATTATGGACAGGTTTGGGGTAAAGAAACTATAATAATTAGAAGTAGCGATGAAGTGAAGGAAAATCTTTTTAACGATGTATTAAAGAATATTTCATCGGCTAATAAATTGTTACAAGAACTAATTAAAAACTATGAACAATTGCAAGATATATACAAATCTAATAAAGATAATTCAAAAACCGGTAACACCGAAAAAGAGATATTCAAGTCCTATAAGGTATCTGATAGTAATGAAAGAGATAACTCCCACACGGAACCTACAATTGAAAGCTTACACGTGACTCAAATGATATTTGACGAAGAAACTGAAGAAAGTGATGGTCACACGAACGATTCAGAAATTATTTTAGTACAAAGTGTCGAAGGAAATAATATTAACTTCAATTTAAGTGAGAGTAGTGCAAAATTGTACGATAAAACTACAAGTGAAGAATCTGATCAAATTGAAATAATAACGAAACGATTTAATCACACACTTGACAAGAAAGCTAAAGACCGGAAGCATAAGGTCAAAAGTAAAAGGACAAAGCATCATAAAACAGACAAAAATGTAAAAACACGGTACAAAATACAGAACGAGAACGTAAAAAGTGACGCGAAAAGGTATTTTAATAAATTATCTCGTCCAATGTTAAGATCTAACAATGATAGAGACGGGAGAGTTAAAAGAATCGTCTACGCTGAAATATTTACTCCAGATCGATTATGGCAAGAAGTGGTGCACAAACCAATCAGACTTAAATATTTTAATGATGATCAAGTTAACTTCAGAATAACAGGACCGAATAACAATGATGATAACATTAAAGAAAATAATAATCACGATATTTCATCAGATTCAAAACCCGAAAGTGAAACGATGGAAAAGGAGCAACTGAAAAGTTATTTATTACGAAATGCGTACGGTGATGCCTGTTTACAAGTTGCTGTGAGAAAATGCTATAAAGTAAGGATTAAAACTCCTTTTTCTTTCCTTTTTCCAATTACACATATTTTTAAAACATTTATCTATATGTAGTAGAATAACAATATATAATGTCTTGACCATTTTCTTCTTTTATATTCATTTTAAGACATGTTTATTACAGGCTTTAAAAAACGTTTGCAAAACAGTATGTCGCTTGCAATCCAAATGCAAAAGTTCGCTTAAAAGCAGTTTTAAGGAAAACTCTAAAAAGGGTTGTATTAAAGAATTTGTTAATAAAAATAATTCATCGAACACTGTAAAATCAGATGAATTCCAACTCGATAGAAGAAACGGCGGTAAGTTCTGGAGACTTGTAATTTGCTTAGGTATTTTTTTTTTAAATAGTACTACAACTACTATTAAAAATATTTATATTGTTTTAGCTTCCGAAACATCTAGATACATAGAACTTTGTCTACCAGCGATGAGAATTGGGACACAAGTATGTGATATACCTTAAACATAAGATTGTAAAGTATCCTAAACGTATTTGATCATTTCAATAGTAATCTATTAAACTTTTAGGTAACTGACGAAAAAGATATAAGAAACGACACGAACGACTACAAAACCATTAACGCTCTACGCGACAGATTTGAAAAGGCATGTCAAAAATTATCAGCCAAGAAGTGTACAAAGGCCTGCTACTATGCAAGAGACACTGCATGTTCCACGACTGATTGTGGACCAAAGAAAAAATCTTTCACTAAAGCTTGTAAGAGAGAATGCAAACAAGCGTATAATTTGTTTAAAGCATCGAGTGACAGTGACGATGATGATGACGATGATGATGATGATGATTCGGACAGTGACTGAATGATTATTTAATTATACAATATAACATATAAAAATATAGATAAGTTCGATAATCTTGATAATTCTATTATTATTTATACTTTATAGCAAATTCATAATTACGGGATAGATGAATACAGGTTAAAGCAGTGGATACTTCCCAACTATGCATTTTATTATTATTATTAGATTAACTAGTGCTCGAGCTCGATTGCTTAGTGATAAGAACTTCAGTTTAGATGTTATGAATCTCGGTATAGTTGATGTACTTCAAGCGAAATACTTTGGCCTAAATGAAATATGAAATTTATAAAAAATCCTAATATTTGACAAATTTTTAAAGAAAACAATAGGCGTTGCTATGGTTTTGCAAAAGACGTGGGATCAAATCCCGCCTCGCGATCACACTTTTTCAATTCTTTAAATTTCTCATTTATTTTTAAAGCACTAGACGTTCGCCCTGCTCTGCCTGGATATCAAGATTCCTGTTGTTTACCAAGGAAGCATTTAATCGGGATAAAAAGTATCACCCATACGCAGCCTGTATACCAAATTTCATCAAACTCCATTCAGTAGTTTCAGCGTGACTGACGGACAAACATCAAAACAAACAAGCTTTCTTATTCATAATATTAGAGTGAAGTGTGATTTCAACGCTATGAAATAAAAAATGAAAGCCCAATACTTACAAAGCAAATCAGCGCCGTACTCGCAATTGGCCAAGTGGTCGAACATGGCCGTCAGTACCGGGAGCAGAACCCCGTTGATGTAGCCCAGCGATGTGGAGGTCTTGAGGTGAGTGCCTCGCAAGTGGGCGTATTTACCCTGTTTAGTAATTATTATGGTAATTAATGTCCCTAAAACAGTGAATTAAGTTCTTATGGGATGAACTTGAAACTTGAATCTAATTGGCATTATAATAACATGTAGTAAATACACAGATATAAAAAGACTGTTTGAAATAAAAAAAAAAAGAAAGAAAGGAGATTTCTTAAAAGCTTATTTGCTAAATTTATGTTCATATATATTATTATAATAACGAATTGCCTACAAATGATCAGAAATAGACCAAATTTAAATGAGACCACATGGAAGGCACCTTTCAAATAGAAAAAGAATCATCAAAATCGATCCAACCAGTCGAAAGTTTTGATGTTACAACCTAAAACAACAGCACAACAGATAAGTTATTACCTCCTGTAAATTCAATATAGTATGACCCAAATCATCAGCCAGGTTATTGAAGAAGGTCAACATGGACGTCCTAATGAACTCCGGGCAGTTCTTGACGAGGGACTTGGCGTCTATTCCCTTCACCAGCACTTGCAAGCAACGCACTGTTATGCGCACGTCGGGGCCGAAGGCTGCCAATCTGAGGGGAAATTATTATATTATAGATATTTATGAGGATTTTTTTCTGTTATACGAGGCAGCTGAGCTGGTGGTTTGCCTGAAATTAAGCCATCACAGCTCGGACATTCGCAGAAGTAGGGTCTCTGCGAAACTCGCTGCCCGCTTTTAAGGGGAAAAGGATAAGCAAAGCATTGGTGATTGGTAAGAACAAATAGACTGGGAAGGATGAGGAATAAAAAGGGCCCCCGGATTATTTTAACAACGCAAATCGTTCTTTTAATTATGGTGCAGATTTTACTTCTTGACAAAAAATAATCATTTTAAGTTAAAAATACTGACTACGCTGTTAGAAAACTAGTGAGTTATCAAAATTGAAATTTTCCCATGTGCGAAACATTATTACTAGTCAAAACAGAAAGAAAATACATCAAATCCTACCGAGATCTCAGCAAGCTGGCCAGTTTACAAAACAGCGCAGCGACCATTTCCTTCTCCTTCAAACTCGCCGCTCCAACATTGTTGGTAGCTGTTGCCACCGCGATGAAGTAGTTGCGATGTGTGGAGAAATACTTCTCCATCAATGGCAATACCACCTGAATTCAGTCGTTATTTATAATATTGATACGAGGAGTAAATAGAAGCGGACATTTATGCGTAGTTGACTTGTTTCTTGAATGGTTAAAGCGATAGTAGAATAAGCTTCATTGTGTAGACACATTGGCTGGTGGCAGAATTCTCAGACAAAACTAATATTGAATTAGGTTTTAAACAATTTAATAATCCAATTAATGTCGGAGTGTTTTTAATTAGTTAAAAAAATATTTTTTTATTTATGTCTTTTTAAAGAATCTCAATGCTAAATTATCAAGTGTTTATTTATTTATTTATTTACTTGCATTGTACGTGCATTTCAAGTAAGATATCTTTGGACATAACAATTATTAAAAATATAAAGGATAACACTTCCCTTCCTACTAGTCCATCGACTGTGTTACTGCAGAAAAGTGATTTATTTTATGGTAATGATTCAAAATTAGTTTAGTTTGAGAATTCGAGACACTTAAATTTTGCAACATCACACACTTAAGCATTATATTTTCTGAATATTTTAATCTTACGATGACAACTAGGAAGCACAGCAACTAAGATCACGATTAAATTCACAACATTCATCTATAACTTATACCTTTTTGAAGTATTTTATCTCCTTTTTGTCTTGCTTGTAATTGAAAATAAAGCAGTAAATCTTTTATCTAATGCTATTTATGCAATTGTCGGTCAGTTATGTATTTTTTGACAAAGTAAAAGAAGATGATTAATTGACTGAGTGATAAGGCCGCCCAACAAATTGTACTCTTCCTTTTTTACTTGTTATTAATATATATATTTTTAAGTTTCCTGTACAATTTTTTGTAAAAGAGTAATAAATAAATAAAGATTGTATTTTTTATGGATTTTCACGTATACATTTATATCATAAATTAGTTGCCAGAAAATTATGTCATTGGAATAAAATACCCAATAAATTTCACGAAGAGAAAGAATCGTTAGGTTATACCTACACGACATTTCTGAAAATCTGCATTATCCTATATTACCCAGTTCACGACACTTAAATAGATTTTTACACTTATAAAAATTAGAAACAATATCAATGTCAATTCTCTAATAAAAACAGTAATACAGAAACAATATAGGCAATAAAACGAAAATATCTACCTTCGAGAAGAACTTAATATCCCTCGTGCTAGTCTTAAAGCTGGAGCGTCTACTGAACGTTGTAGACGGTTTCAATAGCTTCATATTAATTGTCGCTCTATCAATATATTGTATTAACTTCTCGAGCAACGAGTACGCGAATCTGAGCTCTATTGCGACGCCCGTAGAGGTCTGTTCCGTATCACTCTGCGTCGCCTTGCTGGGCCGGTGCAACTTGTAGCCTTGGTACTGGAGGTATTTAAGGAACTCCTGAGAACGTTCTCGATCTTTCTTCTTCTCTTTGTCCGTGAGGAGGTCGTATGGAACTAGTTGGGGGTGGATGCCACCTGGATCATAGGTTTGGTTGAATTTTGGTTATGTTACAAATAAAATGTCAAAGTATATCAAAACTTTTTAATTAAATACTTTTAAACTTTTCTCATTACAATTTGTAATAATTAATCAACATCATTCTATGGTCAAACGACAAATTTTAGCTGAATAATCAGTTAGTACTTTTGATGTTTGACGTTTAAAACATTCCGAATAATAGAACTTTTTGAAGTGGATCATTTAACTTGCATTTAATGATTCTTTTTCTAAAAGTAATTTATTTCTCCTTTTGGCGTCAGTTAAATATACAAATGAATTTGTTCTAGCCTACAAGTAATTTCATATCCTTCTTCACATTTGAATTCAATTTCAATTAAAGAACGAAACTATACTATACTACTAACTCATACTATCACTATCTCTTACTATACAACTAATTCTTACTGTCACTCTATCTCTTATTTTACAACTAATTCATACTATCACTCTATCTCTTACTATACTACTTATTCTTAATATCACTCTATCTCTTACTATACAACTAAACCTTGAAGCACTGTACCCACCGCCATTAGTGACCAGCTCCTCCTTCTTCTTCTTGGCCCATATGTCGTGCGCGTTCTCCGCGAGCCGCTCCGCCATGTTCTGCATCTCGCGCGAGAGCGTGAGGTTGGTCATGTCCACCGGGTGCGGGTTGTAGTTGAACGGCGTGGCCGAGTCCTGGTTTTAGTACGTTTTCCATTAATACTAGCTGTGCTCCGCGGTCTTACACACCCAGTACCTGATGTTATCCTCGATGAATGGGCTATCTAACACTTAAAGAATTTTTCAAATCGGACCAGTAAGTTACTGGTAAGTTTCATTCATCATCTTCCCATACACGTTCCCACTGCTGGGACACGGGCCTTCTATGAGGATTCAGGTCATAATCCACCACGCTAACCAAGTGTGGGTTGGCAGCGGTCGTACGTTGTTGTACTTTTTAATTCTTCCTATTTATTATTTTTATATATTCCTTATTGTTATATGTCGATATTTTCCTTCATCGTTTCAATTGGTTACTTTATTTTTTGTTACTTAAATGCTCATAATTATTTGATTACTTAAATGACATGGCGAAAGACGCTTTTTTGAGTCCCACCTTATGATCGAAGTTTTCCATTCTTTAATTTTTATATATATTCATGATTAGTATATTATTTACCAATCAAAAAATACCATACAGTTTAATATTTCGTGGCACGCTAATAAAAAGAAATGTTATAGTGTGCTCGGCATAGCGTGTAAATGTACCAGCTTGTTACTTTTAATTGTAACGTTGTAATTTTAATTATGTAATTCATTGAATTAGTGAATTGGTCGCTTTTTAACCGACGTTACCAAAAACTAGAACAATTATTTCGCAGAGTGTTTTTCGTTAAATGCTCATTAAAGTAATTTGAAGTTATCCTCTTTGTGTACTGTACTGTACATAATACAAAATTGTAAGCATAAATCAAAAGAAGCTCAAGCCTCAAACGTTAGTGAGTAGCGTAGTGCATTTAAACCGCACTTACCAATATATCTGGGGTTCTCTGGTTGCATGAAATAAGTGAAATTAGTTATAATAAGGGTAAGAATACTTTCAGATGATTACTTAAAAACATACGTGGTTCTTAATATCGTTTTCGGTGGATTGAGTGGGCTTTTATTACGAATTGCTTTAACGTAAAATAAATAAAAATAAGTTAGAAGAATTAAAAAAAAAAATGTATAGATAAGTATAAAATGTATGTTATAAATACCGCTCCGTCTTCCTTGTAGCGTGTAAAAATACAATAAAAATTATTGTACCTAATTATTAATTTTGGAGTCAGTTTATAGTCACATTTACAGTATTAACTTCTATATTTATTATTTTTACGTCCATGTATCTAACTGGTTGTTGCAGGATGCATGTGTGTGCACGCAAATGTATCTGTACGTGTGCGTCTCTCTGCTGCAATATTTCGCACGTGGCTGTGAGCATGTGTATGCATGTACGTATGTGTGTCTGTACATGTGTGCATACGTGTGCGTGTGCACGCGTGCGCGTGCGTACGGGTTAGTGCGGCGGATACTCACGATGCCGCTCTTGGACTGGCGGCGCATGGAGGAGCGGTTGTTGGAGGGGATGTCCACGTCGGAGTGCTCCACCGACCAGCCGATGGCGAGCAGAGCCTTCAGCGACTCGCGCACCGGCTCCTTGTAGCGCTCCTTCTCCTGCGAGTTGAGCATACTGCATTGGTGGGGATCGTGAGAGGAGATCCAAATAGCTACGGATCCTTCGGAGATACCAGAGAAGGGGGAATGTGGCGGAAGATATGGTGTGTGTGATTATATCAATAAAAGAGACTCAACAAGTTACAGACAACATTTTTTGGATGAGCAATTTGAATGTACACATATACAAAATCCAGAAATATCTTTATAGAAAAATAAAAACAGTCAAACTTCAAAAATGTATGGTTTAGAAACTTACGAGGTACACATTTATGTACTCACATAATCGTTAAGCATATTGTAAGGCTTGAGTCGCGGATGTGTCTTCTGGCTGTCTGACCAAGATTCGCCGTACACCCAACCATTTTCGATTTTCCTGAAAAATACATTATTTCTCACATTATTTGAATAACTTTGGTCTTAACCTACAAAAGCCTCAGCAGATGATCTAAATGAGAATTTGAATTTAAATACGAAAAAGTTACCCAAAAAGTTATCTATCACAGTATAACCTCTGTGTAAAAGTGTACCAGAATTCCAGCACATATAAAGCAAATTAAAAGGAAATATGCTATTATTCACTCACAATTAAAAAAATTCAGAATCATCTGCAGTTGTCTCCAGACTTCAATCCAACAGTATAAACAACAACAACATCATCATGTATATTTTATTCTACATTAAATCCTCCTCTTGGTTGCTAGAGATTTTATTATATCATAAAACATAACTATTGAATATAGCACTTTAATAAAAATAAGGTCATCAGCGTTTTTGGAAGGGGGAATGTATCATTACAAATCCTATAATGGAATCAAATGACGACAATTTCCTATCAATAACAAAAGCAATTACTCCCATGGGATAAAAGCCCAAGGAGGCTCGGCTAGAAACACAAAAAAACTAAGCTCCCTCGGCTAAAAAGACAAAAAAACATTATTTTTTTTAATTTTCTTCCACTACAAGTGGAGACTAGGCTATCTGCCGTGAACACTAACCTAGACGCCCAAGCGTCGTGGTAATGTTCGGAGAACTTCTGCACGATGGTGTTGAGGTCGTTGTTGAGCGCCACCGACGACGTGTTGATCGGCTGCGGGTCGTACTGCGGGTTGTCCGCGCCTGTGGGGGACGGGATTCATATTTCAAGGCAGCTAGAAAATCTTTTAAAGTGTACTAGCTGTTGCCCGCAGCCACTCCCGGTCTTAATAAATTTTCATGGTACAATCTTTAGTCCCCTTGGGGGTAGAATGTATCAAAATCCTGTCTTAGCGGATGCTTACGTCATAACATATATCTGCTTGGCAAATGTCAGCGGTTTAATCTGTAGTAATAGGGAACTAATTGATGGGGCATAATAAAATATCAAATAAAATCGCTTTTATTTTAAGAGCTTTTCAAGAAAATTGATACGGGAGCAAATGATTTATCAACACAAAATATACTTATCATTTCGAAGCAAGTACATACCCGTGGCTTGAGTATCCTTTGCGTAGAATTCATCATCATAGTTCTTAGACAGAGAGTAGTCGGGTGGTAGAGCACAACCTGTCCATGTAGATATACATTAATCAAATATTATTATACATATTTTATACATATATATATGTCTATTATGGGATTGCATTAAACCTGAAACTAATTGTGACGTAAAAATTAATAATTAATTAATTGGGATGTCGTTTTAACCTTAAAAGCTTAGTTATTATCGTCACATATATTATACATTAGAGGTATTATACTTTTTATGGATCTTTTTCTCATAATTCAAAAAAATATATAAATAAAAGGAAATGATTTTTTTTATACAAATAGCCACCAAACAGTGCAGTGCCCTATCATATAAAAGAGCAGCATAATGTATTTTTTTTAATTTATTGTGCAAAGTCTCACCGATAGCGATCAAGCAGGGCAGCGCCTTGCCGAAGAGCTCCGGCTCGTAGTCCATCTTGCTGAGCGAGTCGAATATGTTGGAGAAGAGCATCATGGTGAGCCGCTTCTCCTCGTCCGAGGACGCGCCGTACGCGCCCTGCCCGCCCGTGCTGCCGTAGTACTTGGCGCAGCGCTCGTAGTGCAGCGTCAGCAGCTGGGGCACACGCGCTTGTCACCTCTACCCGACCTCTATTGATCTCTACCTGAACTCTACTCGACCTCTACCTGACCTCTATCTGACCTCTACCTA
>NC_052123.1:3021180-3036320 GCF_012273895.1 Zerene cesonia | reverse complement strand
TTGGCGCAGCGCTCGTAGTGCAGCGTCAGCAGCTGCGGGCACACGCGCTTGTCACCTCTACCCGACCTCTACTCGAACTCTATCTGATCTCTACCTGAGCTCTACTCGACCTCTACCTGACCTCTATCTGACCTCTACCTAAGCTCTATCTGATCTCTACCTGAGCTCTAATCGACCTCTACCTGACCTCTACCTAAGCTCTACCTGACCTCTATCTGACCTCTACCTAAGCTCTACCTGATCTCTACCTGTCCTCTACCCGACCTCTGCTTGATCTCCACCTGAGCTCTACTCTAGCTCCTTGCGTGCCGAGTTCTAGCTGACCTCTACTCTAACTGCGTGCTTATCAGATGAGATCAGGTAGAGGACTTGATCTCAAACTGATTGCCTAATAATGCGTTTAGAATGCTGTTGGGACTGCCTCGCTACTGCAGTACATATGCAATGTTTGCAAACGCGCATACTGGTTTCTGGGTAATAGTTGATAGAGTGGTCACAACAGACTTCTCAATGCTACTGTGCGTACCGTACGTTACAAATGTAAGTGTTGGATCTTTGGATATTTGTCCGTCAATCATGCTGAAACTACTGAACGGATTTTGATGAAATTTGGTGTACAGACAGGGTGTGAGTTGACTTGGTTGATAGGGTATTTTATCCCGATTAAATGCTTTCTTAAGATAGAACAGGAACCTTAATATCCGGGCGGAGCCGGGACGAGCGTCTACAGTATTAAACAAATGAATACAATAATAGTAAAATTTTCTAGTTATCAGGAAAGACAACTAAGGGAGTCTACATGAGCCATATATTATTACCCTGAGGAGTGTCTAGTGTATATATAATAAGATTTTGCCCGCGGCTTCGCACTCAATAAATTCGTAGTGGTTTAATACATGTTATTATACATATTAACCTTGAATCACGCTATCTATTAAAAAAAAACCATCAAAATTCGCTGCATACTTTTAAAAATTTAAGCATACATAGGGACATAGGGACAGAGAAAGCGAGTTTGTTTTATACTATGTATAATGAATCTCACCCGGAGCGCGACGGTGGTGTACTCGGAGAGGCGCGACACGTCGACGGTGAGCTTGCGCAGCAGCTTGAGCAGCATGGCGGGCTGCATGGCGGCCGTCAGCGCCACCAGGAAGTCCGACACCGCCTCGCGCTGCCCCTTCGTCAGCATGCGGTTCTTCGACAGCCTGCCCAAGTATTAAGATGATCCAATAAGTACCCGTGGTCCCTTCATCAATGCGGCTTGACAGAACACAGTGAAGTTTTAGTCGGTAGTCATCCGACATAACCCATAGCCTCTTCTCAAGGGGCCGTGGGTATTGCAAAACGTAAAATTTCCCCACTTAAAAGAAAAGCTTTTAGTAATCAATTCCAATTCAATCCGTTAAAAATCTGTATTTCAATAGCAATTTCCACTTTTTATGCCACGTCCCTATACATTCGAAGAGGTAGCACATCCCCAGAAGCGCTAACCGCTTTTATGGGGAAAGGGATAAGGAAAGGATTGACGACTGGAAATAAATGGATGGGAAAGTGTGAGCAGAAGGTAAACGGGCCTCCGGCTTTCCTATTCATCATAAGAAACACAGTAGCATTCTACTATTTCACGCTGATCAATTCGTGCCGAAACGTGCTCAACTCACACATATAAATATCACACACACTATTTTATTATATCTATGCGATACTTCAAATTCCCATGTGAATGAGCTCTCTAGCCTGTCACTCTGTAATCCTACTAATATTATAAATGCGAAAGTTTGTAAGGATGTGTGTGCGTTTGTTGCTCTTTCAAGCAAAGACTACTGAACCGAATGCAATGAAATGTGGTAACGTAGACAGCTGGACAACTGGAATAACATACAGGCAAAATTTATCCCGATATTCCTACGGGAAACGGACTTACGCGGGTGAAACCGCGGGGTGCAGCTAGTAAATTCCATAAACGCGTAGCATCTATTAGAGTTTCACATGAAAACAACAATAAAAAAGGTGTGTGTGCGATTCAACCACGATAGAAGTGAAAGTTCAGTAAATCGACAAAAGAATGAGATGAATATATATAAAATATAAAACAGTATGTATATTTCTGTCTCATTCTTTGCCGGATCCATTCTACACATTTTTGTATTTGTATCTCTCACCTGTAGCTTTTTCCGTTGCATCAGGTTTGAAATTACGATTCTAAAGAAGTTTCCTTCAAATACCTACAGACAAAGGTGGATACATAACATAAAACAAAAACACGTCACCTATAAACAGTGTGCAGCGTGGCGTCGAGCAAGCTGACGTAGTTCTCGGCCTCGTTGTAGAAGTTGGCGTGCTTGATCAGCAGCGGCAGGATGGAGTTGCCGATGTAGCGGTTCATCGACAGCGCCATGTCCGACTCGCACCCGTCGTTCTGCGGGCCCGAACGCGTATAGCCATTATATATAGCCTATGGCCAGAAACACAGGCCTATCTAACGGTGAAGGCGTTTTTGAAATCGGTCCAGTATATCCTGACATGCCTTTAGCTTTTCCTCAGAAATGATTCCTTTGAATCACGGGCCTATCCAATGGTGAAGGCATTTTGGAAATCGGACCAGTTGCTCCAGAGGTTAGGGTGGTCAAAAAACTCTGTAGCTTCACAGTATTATATAATAGATATAAAAAAAAGAACCTTTTTGGTTGAAGACTGCCATGTCCAATATACAGCGGTTATGTGTTCAATTTTTGAAGTAAATATATTAATAATGAAAGACACCAAATTGTTACATTGGATTTTGATGACTCCTTAATTAACGTTAAATTCATGAAAATTTTTTATATTTTACTTTAAAAGTTTTGTTGTTTATTAGCTTTATTTAATTTACACTAAAAAGCAAATAAAATAGCAAACTGAACACGATATGTTAACCGATTCTATCCAACCCGATATGCACACAAAATTCCTTAAGAATCGATCCAGCCGTTTCGGAGGAGTATGTAACTAACATTATGACACGAATTATATATATATACCAGACAATCAGACAGAAATCGCTCACCCTGTCCAGCATGGTAGCAGCTCGCAAGTCGGGCAAGAAAGCCTCCTCCAGAAGCCGATAGAAGAGCTCCTGAGTCTCGATCCCGTACACCCTCTCCAGGAACAGACCGACGCTCTGCTTGTGCCCCGGTATGAGACCCGAGGGCATGTCTGAGGGTAATAGTGTGCTCAATTCGATGAATCTTGAGGTTTTGATAGACTGGTGGATTTTATGGATGGTTTTCGAGCGAAATATTCAATTAGTGGATTTTGAGCACTGGTTAAGTTTTTGCGCAATGTTCTTTAAATTTTTTTTTTATCGGATTCTTTCTTGATTCCATATTTGATACTTGAACAAAATAAAAATGAAGTCTAGTTATGACTGATTCTCAGGTTATGATATATTATATTATAGAAAATACCTCTCTTTTTCAAATTTCTGACACCTCATTATTAAATAAATCTTTAAATCTCGGGTACTTCATAGGACTTTCTATTTTAGTTTTGACTCAAGTTATTTTTGAGTATATTCACGTACTACAAGCAGTCGTGCAAAGATCCGATCAGCGTTATATAAAACAATCATTGAAATTTCTAACTTATTCCGCGGCAGTAATGTTTTAAGTCTATTGTGTCGCTGATTACAAACTCTGCCTAAACACGCAAAGGCAGAGTTTTGTTGCTGGCAATTTCCAAGCGTGACTGACAGTCAGGTTGTTCGTTGTAGTTTAGTAACCAATTTTCTTTTGTATATGCTCACCAGACTTAGGTCTTTCTTCTCCAGCGGCTGGGTTGTTCAGTGTGAACCTAAGACTTAACACTCCCTGTAGGTCTTCGAGAGGTACTAAAGAGCGCAGGATAGCGCGAGCTCGGAGTGATTCGTTTTTGCCCTGGAATATTTTTAATCAATAAAGTTGAATTGACATAAAGATACACAGATGGATAGATGTATAGATAGAAATACAGAAAGATAGATAGATTATTGAAATCTACACCTACACGTTTTTTATACCACTACCAGCAAAAGAGCAGGTGATCCATCTGGTGGAAAGTGATCACCGCTTCCCATAAACTATTACAATATCCGGGGCAATGCGATTGGTACATACAAACATACAGGTGAAGGTAAATAAAATGTAAATAATAGAATAACTCCAATGTAATTGTTAAATGTGGGAGGGAGGTCAATGATACAGGATAGATCAATGTAAATTTTTAATTAATTTATGGCTACCTAATTGATATTTTTAGACATTTGCCTACATAACAGTAATACTCACGAGAGCAATAACAGCAGCATCCGGCGCACATCTGCCCAACAAGTCGACGAGAGTACAGTAGAAGTTCAAGATGGCGGCGCCCGTGTCGATGTAGTCCTCGTCCTCGTCCGACTCGGGGAGCGGGTGGCTGAACTGGAAATGGCAGGTTTATTTGGATTTTCGTTAATAGAATAAACAAAGGCTTTATGTGTATCTCTCTATACTCGGGTACCTCCAGAGGGAAAGCACCCGGTCTTTTGGAAGGCCACGGATAGCATAATACTATAGGACGGCTTATGTGGGGACACAGGTCCAACACGCAGAGGCCCAAAAAAGGCTAAAAAAGACTAATAAAGACATAATTAGTTTTAGTTCAGGGGGTATCTACAAATTACGTCACACGTCAAAGGGTGGGGTATCACCGATATGTGACATGGAGTAGGGGGATCAAAACTTCTGTGATGTCACAGGATAAAGTTCAAAATATGTACTATGATTCGACATTTAAAATTAACGAATTCGATATAACAATCAAAACTTCTTTTTTCGCTTAATTTTTTAAAATACCTACTTAAAATTTAAAATGTGTGACGTCATATCAGGGGGTAGGTGCTTCTTAAAATGTGACAGGCTGTGATGGGAGGTGTCAAAGAAGTCAAATTTCTGTAAAGCAATTAACGGCACGCGAGAGAACAGGAGGTCAGGGCACTCACGCTGACGTCGCCCTCGGCCTCGAGGTCGCGCAGCTTGGTGCGGTCGGCGATGCGCTCGCTCATCCGGTTGGCGTCCACGATGGCCTTCAGCAGCCCCTCGCCCTCGCCGCGCAGCGCCGGCCCGAGGCACTCCGGCCGCCGGATCAGCAGCCGGATCACCAGGTTCGCGTTCTCCTCCACGCTCTCGCCGTTCACCTGCCGCCGGAGGGGGGGAGGGCAGGGGAGGGGGAAATCAGTTCGGTGTATATGTGAATTGAGATATAACGTATGCAAATATGCATAACATAACAATCAGGTATTAGAAGTGTACGTAAAATGGCAAATAGCGTATAAAAGTATAGGCACGATATACGTTAGATGACAAATGACGTATACAAGTATATGTAAAGTACTCGTAGGATGATAAATAATATATGAAAGTATTCACAAAAATACGTTTATTTAAGTGCTAAGTAGATTTATTACCGATCATAAGTTGGTGAAACTAGCCCTAAGTTCTCAGTGAGACTCAGTAATTACTTAAAATTAAGAACGTTTAGAAAGTCTATAACAGTCTAGTCAGTAGTCTAGTCTAGTCAGTCAGAACGTCTCAACGTGGCCAACAAAAAACCACTTCAAATATCATTTAATTTGATCAAGGTCTATCATTTAAACGGAAATAACACCTAGAGATTAAAAATTTAACAAAATAAAAATATTTTCAAATATAACTTCAAATATGTAGAATTATTTTCAAACGACAAAATTTTTAACAAAATTATAAAAGGAACCCTATATGTATATTCGAATAACTTACCCAAACGCAGAACCTCAAGAAGTCCAGGTACCTTTCACCTTCCACGGGATCCCAGCCCAGATCTGGGTAACCCTTCTCCACCAGCTCGGAGTTGCTCTGCAGCCCGCAGCGGGAGAGGTACACTGCTATCTTCTCTAAGTAGTGCTCTCTGAAATTTTCAATATTAGCTTAGAAAAAGTTCATTTAATTTCAAATTTTCAAGCAAAATTAAATTTTAACGATTTAAGTATGATATATGACGTACAAGAAATCTAAACTTAAATACGGTAGCTACTAGTTAGTATAATTCATTTGATTTCTTTGTTTTTTTCATACTTTTTAAAATTACATTGAGTTTCGTGCGAATTTGTTTTTCATTCAGTAATCCCTATATTATTATTCTGACGGTACAGTTTGGAAAAAAAGTCATCAAAATGCACAATATTATTCAATAAGACAGAATATGGTAATTTGAGAGAAAGTTCCTAATACAATAAAGAGAAAAAATGTACAAATAATTTAAAACAAGTAAAAAATCATCGATTATTATTTAGAGTAATTGTATCAGAATAACAACCTCAAAGCCAGCGCCAATTCAGTGTTTTCCATCAAGCTGGAGTACGCTACGTCCAGCGGAGTGGATCCCCTCAGCGAGGGTCTGGACAGCAGGATGTTGGAGTTCTCCAGTAGGAAGTCGAAGTGGTCGAACATCGCCTTCTGGTTCTGGCGCCCGGTGCGGCAGAAGTAGCAGAGGAAGCGGCAGCAGGCCACCACCATCTCGTGGGAGGTGTCCTGAAAATGGGGTAAGTAGAAGATTCTATGAATTAGAATGGAGTTGGCCCCAACGTCTCACACATATATCTACAAGTATAAGTATTGTATGAAGTGCATTTATAAATTAAAAGCATTCCTGACTTTTTCAATGTAAAAGTACCTGTAGTGATAAGTAGTATATTTTATGTATCTATGGAAAATATGGAATTTATAACCCATTGTTTTTGTGTGTCGTCTGTCTGTTTGTATGTGTGTATGTGTGCGCCCACCTTCTCCTTGTCCTCGGGCGTGGGCGGCGAGGCGGCGGGCGCGTCGGACTGCGCCTGCGCGCGCCGCCCCAGCGTGTTCATCATCACCGCCATTACGTTCTCGTGCACGCGCAACACCCTGTGGGGGGAAAGGGGGGGGAGGTAGTTACGGATATTGAAAACCGATTTTTATATAAATATACTATTTTTAAATGTATAATTGGTTCGACATGGTAATCTGGAATGTTCTTAAACATGGTCACTTATTTAGATAGTTAAACATGAAGTATAAGTAAATGCAGTTCTATCGTAGTTATGTATAAAGTTTATTAGTTAACCAGGTTGCTTGGCAGAGATTGCTGTCTAGCAATAAGGCCGACTTTTGTACGAAATATCATTGTGCTATTATTTTATATAAACTTTACTTTCTGTTTTGTACAATAAAGTTTGTTATTGTGGGAGTCGAGCACGCTTCGGCACGAATTGGGCCAGCTCGCACCGGGGAAGTACCACACCCCCACAGAAAACCGGCGTGAAATAGTGGCATGCCACTGTGTTTCGTACGGTGAGTGGGGGAGCCGGAGGCCCATTTCCTTTTCCTCACCCATCCCAGTCCAGTCCTTCTTTCCAGACTTTGATCCTTTCCTTTTCCCTTATCCCATAAAAGCGGGCAGCGCATTCGTAGAGGCACTACCTTTGCGAATGTTCATGGGCGGTGGTGATCGCTTACCATCAGGCGAACCACCAGCTCAGTTGCCCGCTATGACATAAAAAAAAAAAAAAAAAAAAAGTATTATAAATAAATAAATAAATAAAAATGGTTAATTTAAGTTGGAAAAAATCACAAGAATAGAATAAAACGAGACAACTTTCTTGAAAATATCCCAAATTATAGAGCATTTCAATACTATATAATAAAAAAGTAAATGTTGAGTTTGGATGGATTTCCATTACAACACTTTTATTTCACTTACCTAATTAAATCAGGGTGCTGGAAGAACGTGTGGTTGTTGACAAGTTTCCTGCAATAGAAATATATCTCATGAATTACAGAAAAGGTTAACTATATCTGGAAAATTATCGTTATTATTCTATTTCAAAACCATATTTGAAGAAATAAAACACACGTCTCAAAACTTGCAAAATCAGAAAAATTACCAAATACATCAAAGCATAATACAGAGTTAAATTTTTAGAAATCAAGGAAATGTTTTGCTTTTATATTTTTTTTTAAGTCTCCAGGAACACTCACCAGAGCCTCTTCCGCATGAGCTCCTCCTCCTCCTGGCTCATCTGCACGGGCAGCAGCGCGCGGATCTGGCTCAGCCCCACCCACATCTCCGCCACGTCCAGCTTCGTCTTCGCGTTGATGACGTACGTCTTCTCCAGGGCTCGGATCAGTTCGCCCACTGCGTCGTACTGGCGGACCAGGAGACTGGAATTTTTGTGATATTGTTTTTTATTATTATATTTCTCTATGTTGTAGGACGAAAATTTTATTAGTAGAGAACTGTTTTATACAGATTAGCATGATAATCAAGTTGTCTGAAACCTACCTCTAAATATTGATATGGGAAAGTATATATTGAGATGGCTTGACTTGGATTTAAGTGTAGTAAATCAATTTACCAACAACTAAATGAATGTAATTTAATCAAGTTTGTTTGTAAGTATAGACAATGAATCGAGAATTTTTAATAACATTGTTATTATTAATTCTCGGTATTTTATTACACTAATTTTAAAATTTTCTTATGCAATCCACGTAATGTAAAATTCTGAAAAAAAAAACAATAAACAATTCTTGTAAATAATAATTTTATCCTATTGTACAACAAATCATACAAACCTAAACATTTCCCTGACAAGTTTGGGAGTTTCGATCTGCGACTCCTCCGCCCAGTTAACTATCGTCTGTATCAACACTTTGCGGAACTTCTCTTCTGGCGTTTTCCTTGGTTCCTCTTCGATGGCCTGAAAATTTATTTCCTTTAATAGCAAGGCACAGCACATTACTTTCTACTGCTGGGTGTTAAACTTGTGCCCATCATAGTTTTCTTGCACAAGGAGCAATGTATTTCGAATGCTCTTGCAAGGTAATATGTATTCCTATATTAGCAGTAAAAAATATAAAGTTGTTGTGTTGGGTTAGTTTAAGAAGGAAATAAATTTTTACGATGCTTGTATTGGATTCTACAGATATCGTGTATGTATTGTTTTTTTCTGTCTCATTTCTGTTGTATCAAAAATGAAACACCTTGTATGCAAAGTGCTAAGGTTTCAAAATGACTGAATTCTAAAATAAAAATCAGTACAAAGTGCAAATTGGGGGGTAAAAAGTTCCGAAGTCATTTAATTGTAAATGTTAGGAGTGTTTTGTCAGACTCTTCCTTAGCATAGTTATACGTTTACTTATTTTACTTTGTAATCAAGACTATTTATTTCAATATAGAATATTCCAAATAATAGCATAATTCATCATCATTATCATCATCATCATCAGTCCATATATGTTCCCACTGCTTGGGACATAGGTCTCCTATAAGGATTAGCATAAATATAGACTTAAAATTATTATATTTTCTTAATTTATTTGAAACATAATACAAGGCTATTAACAGTTTTACACATATTTGTATTTTATATATTTCAAAGGACTTTGGAACTTATTATTGTTGAGTTAGGGGACTCTACTATTCCTTTATCTACTTTTACCTCTTCAACAACAGTTTCTGTTTCTTCCTGTAATTAAAGTTTGTTTATGTGAATGTGTTACTTTTTAATTTGTTAATTCTTATTTATCATATTGATGAGAATTTATTATTTTTACTGTTAGAAATTAAGTTTTAAATCTTCATCTTTGTTAGTCACAAAAATTAAATATTCATGGAACGTTATCATCAATTAGTAGGCTTCCTTTTTTGCAATTTACGTAATAATTTGATTCTTTTGTCAAATGTTTAGTCATATTAAGTTTACCTTTGGTTCCTCTTCTAATTCTTTAACAGTGTTGATGATATTGTACAGTTTTCCGAACGCTCCCCGTTTTACTTCCGGTTCTGATGTCTGCTGTAATTTTATTATTAATTTCTATAATTTATGTAGCTATTGGTTACTATAGAATATGGTTATATAAGAAAATCCTGAATATTATCCTAGAAATTAACGTTTTATAAATCGATGGAGCGGGCTGCCCGCAACAAAATTACTTCGCTCTGAGGCGTTCCATTTAAATACAAATTGATTCGCATTTAAATTCTTATTATGATTATATATATTATGATATGATAAAAATCATTAAAAACGTAACGGCCTTCAAATTGTCAAAACTAGACCAAATTGAAATGGGCCCACATGGGAGGCATCAGCATCCAATTAAAAAAATAATCATGAAAATTGATTAATTTACCAAAATACGGAAAAAAACAATAAAATGGCAATCTCCTTTTTAAAGTCGGTTAAGAGGAGAGCAACTCACGTCGGAGTCCGGCTCCTGCAGCGCGCTGAGCGACACGTGGCTCATGAGCGTGTCGTGGAAGTCGTTCATGCGCGCGATCAGCTCCTCCCCGCACGGGCAGTTCTCCTTGTCCTCCTCCTCCAGGTGCTTGAAGCCTGGGTTATTCGATTTGAATTTGATTTTTGGGGTTCTCTAGTTCTAGTTCGGGGTTAGGTACAGGTACAGATACATGATCTGGTTCAGGTATAGATACTGGTACAAGTATAGGTACAGGTACAGACACTGGCACTGCTTCAGGTACAGGTAAAGACACCGGTACTGATACAGGTACAAGTTTTTACAGTTTTCTAGCTTGGTAACAGAAATATGAAAAACGCACGTCTACAATTTATTTGCATATATTTTTTTACAAAATTTGTTCGATTCACGTATAATGCGCGAAATGCCCAAAACGGAAAAAGCAAACATTTATGTTGTTGTAAAAATAGTATGGCACAACAATAGCAATGATGGGAAGGGTTGTTTTTAGAATAAATTAATAGATAAACATAAAAATCCTCTATTCTCCAATAACTTACTAAGTATAGCGTTCATCTGTTCCCTGGGAGGACAACGGAACTCCCTCGTCTTCTTAGCAGCCACCGCACTCGGGAGATCTGACTGTTTGATCTCTGTGTAACGTCTGGAACATCAAAAGGGTTTTTTGGTTTTTCCTATATTTGTGGTACCTACTTGTTGTATAGAATGAGACTGAAAAAGCAATAATAATAGAGATTTACTTCCGTAATCAAACTTGTAGTTAGAGCTTCCTCGGTTGGAATTTCAAAAATGAATTTATTATGATAATATTAAATGCCTCTTGAAATATTGAAAGGTGAATTTTAAATCTATTTTTCATTAGAACAGTAAAATGCCTGAAAAAATTACAATTTAAGCATCACTATATAGTATAAAAGTTGTCTTCCGCACTCTGTATTTATCTGCTTCGATCTTTAAAATTACACAACAGGTTTTGATGATTTTTTTTATACATAGAGTGATTCTACAGGAAGGTTTATATAATGCGTACGTAATTTCATCCGTACGAAGTCAGGTGGAGTCGCTAGTATCACAAATTAAAGTAAGTTATTAAGGCATTTCCATGATCTGCATGCAATCTCACCTCAGCTGATCGGACTGCAGGTCGCCGACGAAGTCGTGCGCGAACGCAATGATGGACTCGACGCGGTGCCGCAGCTGGATGTCGTTCAGGTGCTGCAGCAGGTAGCACATCTGCAGCTTGGCGCCTTCCGCCATCTTCATGTGCAGCAAACCCTTTCGGTGCTCGTCTTTACCCTCTGTTTATATTGATGTGGTTTAGTGTTTGTTTAATTTTTTATTTATTTATAATACTTTATTGTACAAAACAGAAAGTACAGTTCATACAAAATAATGGCACAGTTATATTTCGCACAAAAGGCGGCCTTATTGCTAGACAGCAATCTCTGCCAGGCAACCTGGTAGGAAAGGAAATGCAAGAGGTTTTAGGGTTAGTGCAAAAAAGTAATGATATATAAGAATATGAAAACAAAACTTAATAAAAAAAATAAAATACATATATTTTACATAAATACTATATACATGAAATATATACTCATACAATATAATACATAAACTATACTAGATATAACAGTTAATCTTGTTATACAGGATGTCCCGGAACTTACATTGTTTAATATATAAAAAAAATCCCCGACGCATTTTTTTTTCAATTAGATGAATTCTTATAACTCTTTGTGTACACCCCTAACTGGCCTCCCATCCACTTTGACACTATAAATCTTTTTATGAATGAATATTTCTTAATGTGCTTAATTACAAGCGATTGTTGTCCTTTATGATCTGATACTCCCTTCATTACATAATATAAAACAAAATCGCTAGCCTGTGTATCTGTATGCTTAGATCTTTAAAATTACGCAACCGTTTTTAAAGGACTTTTTCTAAATAGATAGTGATACGTTCAAATGTGTAATAAAGAAGAGGATTTTAGGGTGGTTTGATTATTAATCTATAATCCTATTAAATATATAAAAATCAGTCAAATATACCTTTATCAAAAGTGGGATCCCATGTCTCAGGATTGATCATGATGAGTAGTTTTTCCACGTCTTCGTCTCTCATCATTCCCACCAAAAGCAGTCTATCCACAAGCTTTATAAGAGGTCTAGAAAAAAAAAGCATTTTTAAATATGAAATTCTAAAAGCGAGCTAAGTATATTGTGAGTTATGTTGATATTTAAATAAATAAATAAAATCTTTATTTGCATAAGAAATAGTTATACATAGTTACTTATGCAGTTATATGAATCCTTAGGCTCCTGAACTAGTATAACACTGATTTATATCTATTAAGATTTAAAATCGAAAGTATCACAATAAGTCATCATCATCATCATCATCAGCCCATATATTCCCACAGCTGGAACAAAGGCCGCCTATGAGGGTTCAGACTATATCCACCACACTGGCCAAGTGTGGGTTGGCAGATGTCACATGTCGTCACGTCACGTGTCAACAATTGTTGGACATGCCGGTTTCCACACGATATTTTCCTTCACCGTTTCGAGCAATAAGTATTGCATACTAACCACAGATAACATAACACTATACTACTAAATCTCTTAGATCAACGAAATAGAAAAGAAAGTTTGTAAGGATGTGTGTGTATTTGTTACTCTTTCACGCAAAAACTTCTGAACCGATTGCAATGAAATTTAGTACGTAGACAGCTGGACAACTGGAATAACATATAGGCAATTTTTATCCCGATATTCCTACGGGATATGGACTTACGCGGGTGAAACTGCGGGGCGCAGCTAGTTTATAGTACTTACAAGAACAGATTCTCGTTGCTTCCTCCCACTGGGTCTCGGTTGTGAACCTGCCAGGAAGTATAGAAGTGAGTACAATATATCTAAACATAGGACTTGGCCAAACAAACAAACTCAATTTATAGATGACTTTATTAACTGTATGTATGTATGTATGAGAGCGTTATTTTATACAAAAATAAAAGAATATTGAATTATTAAATTAATTACAAAACTTTACAATGTTATCTTTTCTTCAAAATATATTTTGATATAATCCCATATCCCAACCAATATTTGGATGACATTAGGTATGGGAATAGGACATAGGATGGATTTCATTCCGAAAATCCTACAGGTAAAAATACATGTTTTCTTATCGCCTTTGAGAACGCAAGGAAATCAGGGTGCGGAAAGCTAGTCGGGAAACAAGCAATAACCTGGTTGGTCTCTACGGCCTCAGCGAGCGCCTGCATGACGAAGGATCTCACGACCTCCAGCGGGAAGTACGGGGAATACAGATTGCTGATGTCCGATATGTTTTCCCTGAAAGTAAATGCCTGGTTTTGTAGCTTCTGGATTGGTTCTGTTTTGCTTATCTGGCAGTTAAAATAACACAAATTTACGTAAAATGTATCAAATACGCTATCAGGAACATTATCAGTATGTCGAAATCAATAGACAGAGCGGTAAAAAATTTACGAAACAGTTTAAGTAATGAAATAAAAGGATGGCTTTTTTTGATGACGTTAACAAGACAGTTTCACGAATTTTTTCTCAATTCTTCCTTATGGATGTTAAAATCGATTTTAAAACTGAATCCCACTAATATTATAAATGCGAAAGTTTGTAAGGATGTGTGCGTGTTTGTTGCTCTTCCAAGCAAAGACTAGTGAACCGATTGCAATGAAATTCGGTACGTAGACAGCTGAACAACTGGAATAAGATACAGGCAACTTTTTATCCCGATATTCTTACGGGATACGGATTTACGCGGTTAAAACCGCGGGGCGCAGCTAGTTAAACATAATATCAGGTTTCTTTTTTAGGCCACCCTAAAATTCTTGATCTTAACACATTTTTTACTTTAAGGTAAACAATCTAGCAGTTTTGTAATATAATTCAAGTACTCACGCGATATTGGTCATGTTCATCTGAGGTCGGACACTCTCGGTTTGCAAGGAGCGCAGACTGTGGCACATCTCGGGATCCTCGTACAGCGCCTTCAGCTCTGGACCCAAGGGAATGACAAACTCGTTCTTGCACGCCTCCCTAGGGAATTTATTTTATTTAACACATAAATTAGTGAAAATGTTAATAAATTTAGGTAAAAATAACCATTAACCGTAACAATATCGGTTTTTTTTTTAAGTATTGGAATAGTTACTATTATATCAGTTATAACATTAGTAACAGTGATAGAACCAACAGTGATGACGGTATTAAAATTAACAATGGCAATCGAAATTTGACAAATATTATAATAGATACGGTAATAGTAAATGCATAGAATTAATGGCGCTAATTGTGATAATGCTAAAAATGTTACTTTTAATGATAACGGTATAGGTATGTTAACTACGTTACTGATATCGATATAATACCGAGTTATATAACGTTCTGATAACAATACGCAACGGTACTCAATGCTAATGTCACCAAAGGAACAATACCAGTATCGTAACGGTTGCTGATACCGGTATGGTACTTAATGTAATGCCAATAACACAGTTACTGCTAACAATACCATAATCACTAACGTTGGTGATGTTAATTGCTGATATAGCTAAAAACGTCACTTTCAACCATACCGATATCCGATATGAGCGGTAACGATACCGGTATCGGAACCGGTACGAATACCGGTACGTGCGGTACCCACATGGTGGTGGCGTGCGACTCGAGGTGCAGCGCGATGAGCAGGTCGTAGAAGCCCTGCCGCAGCGGGCCCGACATGTACTGCGACTGGATCGCGTACAGCAGCTGCTTCTGGTCCACGTGCTGGCACAGCGCATGCGCAGCTCTGTGCGGATCA
>NC_052123.1:2962103-3020180 GCF_012273895.1 Zerene cesonia | reverse complement strand
GTAATTAATATAATACCTTTTATAATGTGGAACATAATATATAAATAAAATAAAAATAAAATAGCCTTTATTGCTGAACTTATTTTACAATGATTTTCTATACAAACATGTTTACTTTATAAGGTTTTTTTTTTTCTTTTTAAATCGAATATATATAATATATTCGGTTCACAAATGGAAAACCTGTCGCGGATGGACAGTGAGAGAAACAATATTAAACCCGTATAACACCCAGAAAAAAGTTGTAATATATTCTAATATAATATAACATTTGTCCAAGTTTGGAAATAATTTCTAATGATACAATTTTCAGTGTTAAATGCAATTCAAAAATTTTGTAATATAACTGATGACATGATATTATTGGTTGGATTTCATTAATCTGTTTATTCTTACATTAGAACATTAACTGTTCAAAATAATTTTAAAAAGGAGTCGAGGCAGTCAACGAGTATAAGATAAAAGCTAAGATAATGTTAACAAAACCAAATACCTGTAATTACTCTGATAGCACAAAGCAGCATATAGCGTCAGAGTGTGCGAGTGGAAGCTTAGAAGTTTGTCCATTTCTATCAGCTCCAGGATGTCTATGCAACGATCCTCCTCTGTAATAAAGAAATACGACTTATGTAGTATATTTACAAAACATAAGAACATGACACAACTGTAACTTCATGAAGATTTAACCGACGTTCCAAAAACGAAGGAATTCTCAATTTGAATCGTATTTTTTTATTTTGCCACTCGATTATTCCGTGGATTTTTAACCTAATGGCGTGATTCCGTATGTGTTTGACGGGTTTGACATTCGGTCCCATTTTAGAATCTGGATTAGAACCTCACTCCCGGGACATCGGTGACTTTTATTTTTTTTAAGTTGGATTATTATTTAAAAAGGAAAAAACACATACCTGGTATATGTAGAGCTAACATAGACACCGCGTCTTCACACAACATGGACCAACCGCGGATGTCAGAGAGCTTCAGTGCATGAACTTGTAGTGATTGATTTGGGACCTACAAAAATGAGATATAGATTTTCAATTAATAATACAAATAATAAAAAATGTACTTTTTTCATTTAACCAACGAATATAAGCAAGGACATCGGTACAATTTAGTTAAATAAAATCAAGAAATAGTAAGTAGTAGCTTAACTCAGGCTATTGGTGTCCCCCAAGGATATATACTAGGTAGGTTTGCTCTTTGATATATTTAATTAGAGACAAACTTACTCTGGCCCATTGGTGAGGTTTCAAGCATTGCACTTTAAGCCTGGGCGGGAACTGTGGTATCACATGTTTATCACTCGTAGGTAGCACGGCGGCACTTAGCGGTAAACTGGTAGAAGATCTGCCTAGTTCTATTTGGAGTATTTCCTTTGATGTTGCTTCTACGAAAATAGCTGGGAAGAGCTTTGTTTCTGGCTCCATCTGTGAAGAAGTAAAAGTTTATATCAGTTTACTAATTTGCTAGCTATGCTAAAGAAAAAAGTTAAAATTCAAAATGTAATGGATAATTCTCTTCTCTTGTTGGAGAAAGTAGGAATTTTTTTTTAAATTTTTTTTCCAATCTAAATAACCGGGCACATCACGAATATAGTCTATATGAACTTTTATCACTGGATTCATACAAACCTTAAATTTAAAGCTAGTATCTTTCCCTTCACATGTAAAAGCGACAGTTCCAGTGGAAGTATCCACAGAACATCCAATGAACATGCCCTGAGAAGCGCCTTTGGCCGTGGCTTCCGCCATTACTTCGTTGTATAACTCATCTGCTCGGACTACGTAACACGATTGGCGGTTTACACTGAAATAAAAAAAAAGAAAACAAAAGGTTTATAATACCCTGAACACAGAAATACAGTTTTCATATAAATTATTTTTATGTTAACGTACTTCACGATATATTTTTTTTTTATGTCCTAGCGGGCAACTGAGCTGGTGGTTCGCCTGATGGTAAGCGATCACCACCGCCCATGAACATTCGCAAAGGTAGTGCCTCTGCGAATGCGCTGCCCGCTTTTTTGGGGTAAGGGAAAAGGAATTAAGAAAAAAGGAATAGGAAAGAAAGAAGGAATGGACTGAGACGGGTGAGGAAAAGGAAACGGGCCTCCGGTTCCCCCACTCACCGTACGAAACACAGTGGCATGCCACTGTTTTACGCCGGTTTTCGGGTGTGGTACTTCCCCGCTGCGAGCTGGCCCAATTCGTGCCGAAGCGTGCTCGACTCCCACAATAACTCCCACAACAAAATATATTCAATTAATGTAATTTATAAAGCCCCTTAAATATATATCTCTCAATATAAAACAATATATTCTTAGGATTATAACTGATTCATTGAAAGCCAATAAAAGCATTGTATTAAAAAAGGTTTTAAATAAAGAAATGATCAACTAAATACTGCTTACCTTTCTATAACCCTATCATAATCATCGGTAATGATGACAGAGGATTTAGTGACTTTGTTCTGATTGAAGTCCTTCGAATGCAAGTGGTACTGCGTTGTCACCCAGCCTATGTACACGTGCGTTGGATCTTGACCGGGAAAAATTCTGGAAGTAAGTTTTTTTTTTATAGATTATCGTATTTCTTATAAAAATCAGTTTTATAAATTTGAGGGCTTAGGCCATAATCGACCACGCTGGCCAAGTGCGGGTTGGCAGTCACATGCCGTCGAACTTCTGATTCTTGGACATGCCGGTTTCCTGACGATGTTTTTTTCACCGTTTTAAGCAGTGGTGATGTTATCCACATGTGCAGCTAAGTTGAAAAATCAATTTATTTCCTGCACGCACGTCCGGTCTCGAACCCCACACATACAAATTATTAATTATATTGAAATTCTCTTACTTCCAAACACTACTAAACTTTCTGTATCTTACCTAACACCGTAGAAGTATTCATTAATGAGTTTTAAGCACTCAGCATCGAAGATCTCATTGCCGACCGTCTCCGTGGTGGACGCCGCGAGGTTTGTGGTCGTCATTTGCTTGCGTTCTTGGGTTGGTGTGGCCACCGTCAAGTTAGTCTAGAGAAATTTTTTTAAGTCAATAATTTTGTTTGTTATTTTGGAATGCTTAATTACATTTTTGTAGAGATGGTAACTTCTTGCAAGAAAAGTAAGAAGCTTGTTATTCCTTTAAATAATGTATTTTATTTATTATTTGTAATACACAATATATTCCAGAATAGAGAGACAAGAAATTAATATACAATTTTAAGTACATAGACGTACTAATTGCTAAGATTACCAGGTGAGTAAACTCAAACTAATTTTCTGCCGAAATCCGTTAAAATTGACATTTACAGCATTTAGTAACTAAGAACTAAATGACATAAGAAAGACGTTATAAAATCTCTCAGTGAAATAAAACTAGAAAAAATCTTATAATACCCACTGTTATCAACATTTGGTTTCATTAAGCTATGAAACTCAACTATGAAACGATTATAGAACTAACGCAACTCCTTCCAAACTTAAGCAATTATTCAAGAACAGAGAAATCACATCTGTTTCACAGTAAACATCAAAACGAAGATATTATAAGCTAGAAGGAAACACTGGCATAGAGTGAGGACTAACAAATGGTAGCATGGATAGAACATAATGAATGATGATACACATACAGACAGCGTGACAGACAGACAATGATAACTTACGTTCAAGCCACTCTGGCTGCCGTACGTGTTCCCATTACTTCTACCTTGCATGTTATATCTCTGATTTGCCTTTGGAACATCAGACAGAATTAAAATGCAAACGGGGTACTTAATGACAATTGGGATTCAATGAATGGTTGAACTTTATTGACCCGGGTGTCAAGATTTCTGTTTTATCCCAAGGGAGCATTTAATTGGGATAAAAAGTGTCCTATCACCCATCTCAGCTCATACTCTGTCTGCATATCTAATTTCATCAAATTCCGTTCAGTATTTTCAGTGACGAACAAACATCCAAACAAATTAACTTTCACATTTAATATCAGTTTTTTAAATTTATCGATTACACTATTTTGCAACTATATACATTTATGATAAGGGTGCAATTTAAAACGTTTCGAAATAGATGATTCAAAACTATACGGACATGGATAATAATTATTTTTGACTGAACTTGAACTGGTAGCAGGGACTATCAAACTGACAGGGACTATCAAACTGACACAATCTAAAGGAAAGCAAGCAAAAATATGTAATATGTTTCAGAACATTAAAACTTAAAAGATCTAAATAATTCTACGTGATATGAAAATCGTCTAGGGTAAATAAGGTTCAAATTACCTGAGAAATGCGTATTTGTGGGTTGGGTCGTCTAGCCAAGCCTCTGTCCGGTGAAACCTCGGTGTCTGTGAAGGCTTCTGGTGTTTTCGATTTTCTGGATTTGCCTCTATCCCCACTCTCTCCTCGTTTGCTCCTGAAGAATCTATAAGAAACAAACTTGAATGTAGATCTAGATAAATAATGCCAATAATCCTTTTGTTAATTTCTGTCTATGACGTGGTAACATTAAAACGATTATTGTTACAAAATTTTTACACAATTTACTTATTACTATATTTACTGATAACCTATGAGATGAGATAGATATACATTTAGATTATGTAGCATAGAAAGATATGGGATTTTTTATCTCTTCGCGTCGTTTACTCTTTTCCAGGTAAGAATTAATGAACATTTTACTTCATAGACCTTATATTCGATTTAACTTCTACTTACTTAAAAGGCGATCGTCCACGTTTGTCTTTCTTATCTTCTTGAACATTTTGTACTCCCAGTTCATACTTCGCCATTTCCGCTTCACTCGTGGATCGATGCATGCCATTTTGACCTTTAATGGTAATGAATAAGGTTTTACTTTTACAGACAATACAATTGGAGTTTTCGATCAATAGAATTATAATATGATGCTGTTCATTCAACGGATGTTCTTTGTTACTTCCTCAGGTAACAAAATTTTCTTTGAAGTTTTATAAAACAGTTTTATTTATTTAAGACGTTTCTGTCGATTTATTATAAAATATTTGGCATTATTAACAGATATTTGATAACCTTGATTACATGCGAAGGTAAAGTTATACATAGGTATAACTTTACCTTCGCACGTAATTACATTTAATAATTTACATAAGTATGTAAAACAGACAGTTCTATTAAATTGTATACTCTTTCCGTTAGAGCGATTGTCATTATACAAAATGTCGTAAATATCAATTGATGTAGGAATTTAGTTATACTGGTCTGTATATTAGTTTCAAATGTTAATAGCTTTAGGAGTTTAATATATTTGTGTTTGAGTGATATTTGGATATGACTCTATTATGTACAAACATGTAAAGCAATATTATTACATTAATAGCAAACACATATTCATTACTTGGTTTAAGTCTGTTGCTGTTTAAGCTTCTAAAACTAAAACTATAAGAAATATCTCTCTATTGAAGTAACAATAACAACATATCTTTACATAGATTGTTGTGTTCATTATATAAGTATATTTTTATCATACACAACAAATTTTGCTTACAGTTTTAACCAGCAGAAATTTTAAGTTAAGAAGATCTATAACAATTTTGAAATAAGACATTTTAGTTTACTCTCAAATTATTTTCTTTACACATATAGAAATATAGAAATTAAATCTTTCCCAAAATTTTGACAACCCTGTCACTAGGTCGCTGTAAAATGGTCGAAAAAGTATTTAATTTCTAGATGCATAATACTCGCGTAAAATCCAACACAAGATCTCATTAAGACATCATTTCATTCCAAAATAATAACACGATCATAACTAAAAAGCGAAAGACCATCTAAAGAACTAAAGAAGAAATGATATCCTCCTATTATTGGATAATATCCGCTACCTAAGGCATCACAAGAAAGGTTAGCAGGGTGTTAGACTAAATACAACCGTTAGTAGGCATTAGTTCAGAACCTGGTTGCAAATTGTAATTTTGTATGGTCACGGTGCGAGTTATGGATCCCTTTCGTGGCGGTCTCGAAGGTTGACGCTTCACTTTCACGTCTTCCTGGTTTTCGTCGTAGTGGAGACCTTGGGAAGGGGGCAAATACAGGGGCAAATGTATGTACACGAGATTTTATGAACTGGCAGGATAATAATCACTTGATGGGAGGTACACGATTTTGGTAGATCGCAAATAAAGTTGACGGAAGTTTAGGTAAACGTTTGGAAATATAAATTAATTCTAGTAAAGTTTATAAGTTATTACAAACCAAACTCCTCAAATAAATAAGAAAAAAAAATCTCCAAATAAATTCTCATTTATTTGGTTTTTTTTTCGCTTCGTGAAAATAAGGCTTTTCTAAAATGATGTTCATATATAATTTTATGGTTTTGCACTTTATTTGCAATTATCCAAATGTCATGTAATTAGTTACAATCTACTTAGCACATTTTATTTACATTTATTTTGTATAATTTAAAGGTGTGATGTAGCCATAACTCTGTTTTAATGTGTTCTTTTACTCATCAAAGATGTCAACTTTGTATAATATATGTAATTTTTTTGGTTAAATATATTCCTGTATTTGATTAGCGTATTAACTTTCCAATCAGAAAAATTATTTATACAAATAAATTAACAACAAATATATATGGCTGAAAGATAAAAACTAAACACGTAGATTTCTTTTGTTTTTTGGAAATCGAAATACACAATTGATTCAGAAATCTTTCCGCACGGAAAGTGGTTTAATATAGCATTTTATTTTTTTCTAATTGACCCCTAATGTATCTTTTTATACTACTTTTGGGTATATTACCGCAAGTATTTTCTACTTTTTCATTGAAATGGAATAAGTAGATACCTTTAATATCATTCATAGTGAACCCACTCCGCATTATTTGATCAATATGAGCCGGCATCTGGGCTTCCGTCGCTTCCTTCATCAGCATTTGCTGTCTCTCCTTGATTTCAACCCAACGCCGCTGTTTCTCCGATTCACTAACATAAAAGGAGAATAGCATTAAGATTATGTTTATCCTAAATTGTTACTTTGTATGTAATTACTTCGTTCGCTATTGAGATCGTTATTTTGAATTAAGGAAAAATCTTATAATGTTAATTGTCATTAGACAATACACAGTACCATCACAAAGTATAAACTTTGTGTTGATGTCTTTGTAGAGACATCTTAAGAAAAATCTTGGTGGCTGTATTTTTTACGAAGGTCAGAGATCAGAGACTTTTATATAATAACTGCTTACTCAATAAACTCGGCATGACAAATAACAGGCAGCGAGAGTCGTAAGAACTCCCAATTGGCTTTCTCCATGGTTTCGAAGGTATTGTGGGAAATTTTGAGGCATGGTGGTGTATCTGAAAATGTAAGGTGATTACAAAACTAATTCATTTTTGCATGGTAACCGACGTAAGCCTCAGGAGCAGGAATCAGATCCCAAAATAGGACCAAATGAGAAAAAATTCCTAACAAACGTAAATGGAATTACAATTATCAGTTGAAAATCCAAAAATAAAGTAGAAATGAAATCATTTGAAAGTGGAAGTTAAAAATTCGACTTTAAAGTATGTAAAAATACAAGTGTATCTCACACGTACACATAATTTTCTGGTTAGATTCTTGTATTTTAGAATAATAACAAATTTACGGGAATTTGTTATTGTTTGTTCAGTAATGCTTTCATAATTATAATTCATCAGAATCATTTCTGATCGGATTCTGATCTGATTCATCAGAATCATTTCTCACAGAACATCTTAATTTATAACACATAATATATTTAAAATTAATACAAAGAGACAGATTAAAGACAATATATAATGTCTTACCAGATCCAGCTGGTATTCTAGTAACATCGATCCTGGTGTCGATCATTTCATCCGTGTTCTCGAATATCGGCTGGTCCTTGGTGTACCAGTGGGTGACGTCACGTTTCATGTTACTGCGGAGGAAGAGCATGACAATAAGGAATATATGGAACCAGTACACCTTAAAACGAAAATCTGCACATCCATACCAACTTAGCAACTAACTTACCTTTGCATTTTTTATAGCAGGATTCACTAATTCATACAAATCTGTTTCGGTTATCGCTAATGGAATAAAAATGAATAAAATTGTAATTTTACTATACGTCACTAAAACTTACACACAGAAAGGCTCATAGCCCTCCTGTAGACCACACGTTGTGAAATACTTCAGAGAGTTAACGTCTTGTCCATATGACAATCTGAAACGAAAACAGAAATGCTATGGTTTTTATCTTGTCTAGAAATTAAAAACATAACTCAAGTAAATAGAAAAAAGATCAAATCAGAAGGACAAAAAACCATTATTTGGGAATTATAATTTCACTTGAAACTACAGGAACATCTGATTATTTCTGAGAATATAAAAATTTATTGCAACCTTGAAACATTATCCATAAATTTTTTATTAGTTTTAACTTCTTATCTTACCTAGCCTTCTGTCCAACACCAAGCGTGCAAGCTGGTACAAAGTTATCACCCTGAACATCAGCGAATGTTGTCTCTCCACCAAGAGCATCCATCAGCAACTCACCGTTAAGTGAGAAACCTAGTCATATTCACTAATTAGATTCTATTATCATTAAAAACATTAACCATATATTTCAGGTCTTATTTTAAATGGCAATGAGAGACTATGTAATTATACTTCTAGGATATGCTAAAATACAAAATATACTACCAATCTAAAAGAAACCTAACAGAAAACTATTGTCTGATATGGATCAAAGTTACTTTATCATTGAATTATTTTTAAAGACCTAATTAATAAAAATTAATATAAAATTATAAGAAAAACATTTGCCTGTTTTACTCTGACCTAATTAATCTGCCATACTTACGTTTTGGTGTTCTAGGGTTGAAACGGTTAATAAACAAACAAAATTAACTATATTAAATTAGATAAAAACAAAAAACCAAGCAGGAAGCAATCTATATGTTTCAGATAATCAGTTCAAAAATCTGCTATATACTGAACTATGTTAATATGTTAGTAAAACAGAAACGGTAGGTTTTCGTAAATAAACTAAAAGTAACGCTGCCTTTCCAGATTGTTACTTCGTTTCAAATTTTATCCTAAGTGTTTGGCGTCTAAATAGTTTCATAGCCTTTTTAATAATGTGCCCGTAAAAGCAAAGCAATGCAGTGGTGTGTTACGTTTGAAGCTAATAATGATTTTCTTGCTATTTCTAATAGTCTAAGAGCTGTCTAACGACGGCGTAAGATCAAAAATCAGACAATAAAATTTATCTTATAAATTTATCCATTTGAGGCAAATTCATCTTCAAAATAATATATTTTCTTATTTTAAGATCAATTTTATCCTCTGATTTTTATATTGCCAACCTCAATCAGCTCTCCTATCACAAGCTATTCAATTACAAAGCTCATATATGCAGCAGGGGCATTTTATAAAAGGTAATAAGATAGACACAATTTGAGTATTATTAGAGGTTTAAATAGAAGAAATAGGAAAACGCCCAAGTGTCATGAACATTAAAATGTTATGAGATGTTGATGAAAATTATTAATTTATTATAAATAAATAGTTTCTTGGCATAAAAACAAATTTTATATTTTTAGCCTTCAATAAAATTATGAGGTTATTTAATCAAAATTCAGAAAGTGTGAAAATCAGTTATAAATTTAAACACTGTAAAATGAAACTCGACTGAAATCGATAAATTATCTAGAAATATATTTTAGTAGTGCGAAGAATTTACAAGGAGTTATGTATTCAGTAATTAATGATAGATGAGTATCGGGAGAATACAGATTAAAAATGTCCCTGCCGCATCTGTACGCGAAAAAGCCAGCTAAGTGTTGCCAGTCGTATTTACTTATCGTTTTGTCTATCAGATCTAGGAAGACGCCTACAACATCACCGACTGCCCATTGCTTCCCAAATGACTCCATGCTACCGGAATACACTTTTTCCTCCTTTAAATTAGAAACATTTCTTTTGCACTATCCTGTTCTTGTGTTAAACTTTAAGACACAAAAGATTGCAGTCTTCAAATTCATTTTTATGTAGTGCCCAGTAACATAATATCATTACGACATTTATCAATTGTATATTTTTATTATGCTAGATAAACACCTATAAAGTTACCCCTTGCGTAAGTTTTGACCAGAACAATATTTGTCATTTTAGACACCAATTACAGTTCAGGAGCACACTTAAATAAAACAGGGTTATGCTATATACAGGGTACACAGTAAATACTAAGGAAGAGGAAAGATTTATTTTTTAATTTTGCGTTAATAAACCTGAGGTTTTACATCGTTAAACCACAAAATACGAACATATGATGCTCTGGTAAACTTCGCTGACAATCAGGCGAAAAAATCACCTTTCATCGAATGTGCAAAACATAAAAATAGATTCATTGTGTTTCAAGAAGAAAGAAGGTAATTAGAAATTAAGAATAAGTAAGAGCAGTGGAGACAGAGATAATTTCTTTGGTGAATAAATTAATATAATAAAAGTCCTGTGAAAGAAAAGATAAATAATAGAAGGGTAATGAATTCCAATAGATATAACATCTAACGGAAAGTTGTCATAAAAGACTATGAAGTGGAAAGTAAGGATAAATAGAGAAAAGTTAAAAGACACGAATTCAAGGTAAAGGAAGAGACCAATGTGACAAAACGTAAAACCAAAATACATCTCAAAACAAAACGTTATCAACGAAGCACCCAGAGCCACAATCAACTCACTAATGGTTTGGTCGGTAACGTCTAAGAAACAGGCGACAATATCGCCCACTTTCAGTTGCTGCCCGAATGTGTCGCTTGTGCCGCCGTGCCATTTTAGCGACTGCGGTTTTTTTAAAAACTTCTATAGTTTTCTAGTATTTATTAGACTTTTGAACAAATAAACTGTTTCTGAAGTTCTGGATTTTTGTACAATAATAAATACACGTAAAAATGAGATCCAGAAAAGATACAATAAGACTCCTAATCTTTTTTTTTTGGGCTGTCAGTCTTTAATTTATTTTAATAAGTAATGATCTACCAATTTCGATGAAATACTATGGGCTTATATATTGCGATTTTTATGAAATTCGAATACCTTAAATAACATTTATAGATAGGTATAGACTAGAATCTATATTACTTGTATCAAATGGTACATAAAAATTTAGATCTTATTCGTTTGCGTCAAGGTTCATAATGGAAACTTACGTTGTATCCGTCGAAGGCCCATGAGTTTTCGTCTTGTCCCAACATCATACCTGGGGGCATATCAGCATGGGCCCAACCAACCTTTGAGAAATTTACAAAAATTATTTTAAAAAATATCCAAAGTAAATTATATAATATAGAGCTTTAAAAATGAAATTTATCAATGATAGAGTAAAAAACGAAATAAAAATAAGTGTTTTCTAGTTTTGCCCTAACGAAAAATACTGGCTTATAATCAAATATAAGCTATTAGCGTAATAAATAAAACTCACTCTCATAGGTCCAGCCGTGAGAATTTCAAACTCGAAGTACCATTTTCCAGAACTAACTGCGTAGTTCTTCTCAGCTCTGTACGTTCTGAAATCGGCTTGTTTTTGCTTGGACGCCTCAGCCAATAGAGCTGGAAGCAATAATTATTTCACTAGCTGACCCGCTACATTTTGTCTGCTTTTTCGTTTTGATTGCTTGATTGCTCTGCTCCCATTGTGTCTTAGTGTGTTTTTATAATGCCTATAGTTTCAACTATTAATGGACATTAGGACATTTAAACAACAAACAAACGTAACTTTATAATATAAGTATTGATAAGGTGATTAAGGTAACTTTGACACTTTATTCACTTTGGAAGAAAATAGTTCCCGACTTATTATAAACTAAAAATTTCATAGCAGTTGATCAAGCAGTCTCAAAGAAGTTTCTTTAAAATAATTATGTGTAATTGATGTAAAAATTTAGGTGTTTCTGCTATTTATTTATTAACTGCATAATGAAATCATTATCAATTAAATTGAAAAATCTGTTAATTTCAACAAAATGATAATTGCAATTTTTACAAAGTCCTAAGACTTCCTCCGAATAAGACACTTACTATTTAATACTTCATTGTAAATTATAAATCTATAGTCAATTAATTATAAATTTGTAGATTAAGCTGAATCTGCCATAGAATCTACCTTCATGCTGTTCCCCAGTGGGTGGGTCCAAATTGTACCCATACACTAGTAAAGTGCGAACAGTTTCCGATGCGGTGTCTCTGTTCGCCTTCTTAATAGCGTCGTCCACTTTGGGGTATGGGACTAAATGGGGGGACCTGTTCATGTCGGGGTCCTGGTGAAAAAATAGAAATCAATATTAAACGAAAGAAGTTTAACTATTATTATTATTATACTTTGATTTTTAAATACAGTAAAAAATAATATTGTGTGATGAAAAATTTGAAACCATTAAAATATAAAATTTAAGGAATAGAAAACATTTGGTAACGAGGCGGGATTGGATCCAGCGTCTTTCCTTTTCTTTCAAAATTTCTCATTTATAAAGCACTAGCTGCGCCCCGCGGTTTCGCCCGCGTAAGTTCGTATCCCGTAGGAATATCGAGATAAGAAATTGCCTATATGTTATTCCAGTTGTCTAGCTATCTACGTATCAAATTTTATTTCAATCGGTTCAGTAGTTTTTGCGATAAAGAGTAACAAACACACATCCTTACAAACTTTCGCATTTATAATATTAGTAGGAAGTAGGATAGTAGGACTAGCAGTTCGCCTCGGCTTGCCCGTAGTACATATATAGCCTATGTCACTCAGCGAAGTTGCGACTTTCTAATGGTGAAAGAATTTTTAAAATCAGTCCAGTAAATTTTAAGTTTATCCATTACAAACAAACAAACAAGCAAAAATACAAAAAAAAAACTACCTCGTTGTGATATTAGTGAAAATTTCAATGCTATAAAACTGAAAATCAAATTTATATACATTGTACAGGAATCACATAGTATCTCAAATTTAATCTTATGTGTAAGTTACAATGACAGATAATATAATTAAATGAAAATGTCAGAAAGTCAATAGACTGTCAACTTTATGTCATAAAGGTTTAGTTTTTGGAATAAATTTCTAATTACAAGCAAGATTTCTTTGCACTAATTAATGTTTTCTATAATACCTCATTGAGCCCATAAGTCCAGCCTTGCTGGATCCTCTCCCTGGCCCACAAGTTGTGTGTGTTCTCAGCGAGCTGGTCCACCAGTTCATCCATTTTCGGAGTTAGCGTCACGGCGCTGAGGTCCAGTGGCGCTGGTTTGTAGCCGTTTGACTGGTAATTGAACATTTTATGTTTATTTATTTCTTTAGGACGACTTTTAAAATGTACACCTAAAAGTTATTTTTGTGAAAAATAATAAATATATATGCCAAGTGTAGCTTTAATTACAAGTCAAGTTTGGACAAAAATGTTCATCGGTTGTTAGGTTAGATCCGGCTCGAAGGACCATAAAATGTATGCCTTTCGTAAATTTCAGTGAAACAGGAACAAAGCAATCTTAAAGGTGATTGGTTACTTAATTATTTATATTATTGTGAATAAAAAATGTAGTTGAGTATTATTTAATACAATTAACGATACCCATGATGAGTTTACACGTGGTACACATTGTGTACCATATTTAATTAATTAATTATGAAGTTAATTTGGATATAATAATTTAATTCTCACCTGCATAAAAGGTTCATTAGGCAATCTGACGTTGCGGATCCTCGCTGGAGGTTTATCAAGACTTATGTAGTAGCCTAGTGCTAAAATAGTCCTGGAAATAGACAGTTATTAAAAACTTCTTCAGTTTTTCAAATAAATAACTTTTTGACATATGTCAGATCGGTAGATAATGTTTTTTTTTAATCATCCGCTTATAGTTTAATTTTTTACTAGCTGCCCTGGTGAATTTCGTACCCAAAATAGGTTTTTATTAATTTTGTGTTTGAAGTTGTCAATTGCTGGTTAAAGAACTATTTTTTTAATAAGATTATAAATAATATAAACAGACAATTTTATTAAAACTGTTTTTTATTCAATTAAAGACAATAAAAAAACAAAACAAGGATGAATCAAAGGCGATTTATTAGAATTTACATAAATTTAACTGATTTTATAAATTTTTAAATTCAAAAGTGTATTATTTTGATGAAAGTTTATGAAAATGTATTAAGTTTTAATCATCAAGAGATACTGTAATCTTGCCTATGAGGCATTAAGTTAACCAAGCTCTTACTTAAGTGTTTGCACAGCAAGTTGTATGTCGTATCTCTTCTCAGCTGGTGGGAGTCGTTCGAAGGGAACCAAGCACGGATGGATTTTGTGCAAGTCATCCCTTTGATCTCCATACATCCAACCTGCTTCTATCTATAAGTATAAAATTAAATGTATGAATAGTTGCTAGAACGAAATATTCTAGGAAGGTAATGTGGGTCATAGTTTAGAGTACATAATGGTCGCTTTAGAATCTAGAATAAATTGCTTGATATGATGTGAGATGAGATTGTAAAAAAATCAAATTTCAATTATATTTATTTGCAAGAATGTTGTTATATATTATATATATCTTTATTACAATATGAAAATTAATATAATAATAATGTCCTAAGTTCTCATAAACAATCGACATACAACACTCACCTTATTCATAGCCCACATTTCGTGAATGTTTTCAGCGAGTTTGTCTCGGATTTGTTCTATATACGACGGCAGTGATATCTGAAAGTCAATTATTTATTTATTTATAATACTTCATTACAGAAATTTAGAAACAACAAGTGAAAAAATAAACAGAAAAAGTAAGTATCAAATGTACGGTCGCGGACGTATTTTAACCAGCTCCGTGGCCCCTTCACTCAAGTGGCTAGACGGAACACAGTGGGGTTTTGGTCGGTAAGAATCCGACATAACCCACGGCTCCATCCCCGGGGGCTGTGGGTATCTATGCAAGATTTCCCCACTATAAAAAAAGTATCGAATGTACACCTAACAGTGATATAATTTTCTCAAATAGGACTAGCAGTTCCTGAGATTAGTGCGTTCAAAAAAACAAACAAACACTTCAGCTTTATAATATTGGCATAGATAAGAATAGATTTGTTGAATTAATTGTTTGAATAGCCATTTTACATAAATTTAATTAGATTTGTTGAACAAAGTTTAAGCCAGAGATAACGCCATAGGATAAATAATTATCTTAATATGAAATACAATATTTCTTAATTAATATTTTACGAGATTAGATTATCAAAAGTACAAAAAATAATACGATATAACTTACGGAAGCAGTATCCACGGGGGTGGGCACAAACGCAGTGTCATCCTGCACCAAAGGAGGACCGGCCAACGCACGCTTGGCCAAGTTACCAAAATAGAAGCAAGGCTCCAGACTCAGTATCTGTTGTGGTAGCAGAGATTCTACTAGCGGCGAGTAGCCTTCTGGCGCTGCGTAGCGCAGTCTGCCATGTTCCCCTCCGAGCAGGAAACGGCAACTGGAAATAAGGAAGCAATGAATAATTTTTATTAGCAAAAAAGGTCGCCAGCGTCCCTCGGGAGGGGAAGGGGGGTAACACTCCATACTTTTTTATTTTATTGATTGAAATGAGCAAAAAAGAAATATAAATAATAGTTATAAATAATGTATAATGGGGCGGCTTTCACTTTAGAGTGATCTATTCCGCACAACCCCTTAGCCAAAGGATAATTATTAAGCGTTCAAATGTACAAACACTTACTGTATAATAAAATATAATAAAATACATATAACAAAATATAGAATAAAATAACATATATTTTGAAATGGGACCAAATAATAACTATTTCAGGTTTAAGGCTGGCAGGCAGAAAGGCTGAAAGCTCACGGAGTTATCGAGTTACAACGCCGAAAAATACTGTCGGTTAACAATAATATATACAAAAACCGAAAAACAAAACACTTAGTGTCTAGTATCTCTCGTGTCTCTGGTGTCTCTACTATCTTCAGTTGTAAAGGTTATATTAGGTATTTATTTATTTAGAATCGAGTAAACATTTCTCACCTCAACTTGCTAGAGCAGCTCATGACCGGGAAGAACATTCCTTCCAGGTTGAAGTTAGTGAATGAACCAGTTACTCGCACTCCGTTGAACATAAAGTTTATAATAGGCACGGTTAAGTCTAGTGCACAGCCAATGACGTCACCTGGATAAAAATAAAAATTCATAAGTACTTTTAAAATTCACTTTTTAGAATGTCCAAAAATCTGGTCTGCCTAATTTTTATTAATTTTGAATGTGATAAAAAATACGTTGATCAGGAAATAAACTCAAAGGCAACATAGAAATAATGATCAAAAAGCTTAAAATAAAATAAGTTTAATGTGACCTTTGAAATATGTATTTACTTCAGATACTACTTACCAGGAAGAAATGGCTCATAGCCACAAAGCCTCCAATCGTATAAGAAATCTGCTGTACAATTATTATATTTCACTTGTAAAAAAATTCATAATAAATACCTTTTCTAATAAACGGTTCTTCGGAATGTGTTCTATTAACCGGAGTTTTGCGTCCCCCAGACCAGAGGTATGCACCATCAAAACCGAATGAATATAAATCGTCCCCAACGCCATTTCCGCCCCACTTCTCACCCCCACCGGGGTATGGGACATACCTGAAAAAATTGCATTTTGAAAATGAATCCAGTCAATGAGAGCTAAAGTGATAACCACAAACTGATTATTTTAGTATCCATTTGTTGTGATAAAACTAATTATTTTAGTATCCTTTTTTGAAAACTACTCGAAATAAAGTTTCATCAATGTAATAGTTCAAAAATATCTCCAGCATCATAGAAACATATTCTTTATACCCTCTCCTAGTATCTGATGATTAATATATCAAATGGGGTTTTTATTCTAAATAAAAGGCCCACATCCTTTTCCTAATCCTTCCCAGTACATACCTTTTCTTAAATCCTTAAACGGGTACCATATTTGCATAGGCCTTACTTCTGCAGGTAGAGGACCACCAGCTCGATTGCCCGCTGTGACATAAAAGATCAGAAATTCTCTTACCCAGTGGTATTCGCCCAACCGATTCGCAAGTGTGGCATCATATGGGTCGTCTTCTCGATATGGTCCATGGTCACTTCGAAGTACCATTTCTGGTACACCGCCGATCCCTCTACACGTCCAACGAAGATGTTCGGACGGACACTGAAAATATTATCTTACTATGATACAAAAGTTAACTACACCTATCACACTATTTTTTAGAAACACGTTATGAAGTAAATCTACAGAAACCATTTTCACTCAAATCCTACTAATATTATAAATGCGAAAGTTTGTAAGTATGTGTGTGTGTTTGTTACTGTTTCACGCAAAAACTACTGAATCGATTGCAATGAAATTTGGTGCGTAAATAGCTGGACAACTGGAATAATATATAGGCAACTTTTTACCCCGATATTCCTACGGGATACGGACTTACGCGGGTGAACCGCGGGGCGCAGCTAGTTTATATAATATAGAATGAACCATAACAATTAAATTAGGAGTTTCTCGTTATTATTTAAATATCGCCATCGACCATAGAAAAGTCACAATAACATATTATATTATATTAAACATAGTGAGAGTTTAGTAGATAATAAAGGTACAGCAGATTCATATATGTTATTAATTTTTTATTTTTAATTCCTATAAGTACCGAGGATACATTTTATTAGTAAGAATTAATTCTTTAAAAACTATGTTAATATGCCTTAAATACAATAATACAGCCGATAATTTTCAGGAATACTTCCTTTGTCCACTTATATTAAGTTAATCATTTATTTTATTCGTTTGTTTCTACAAAATAACACACCAAAACAAACACATTTACCCATAAGCACCTAGAAGCAGCAGTTTAGTTGATATAACGCTGCAACCGTAAGGTCCTCACAGAACAATGAATGTACAATCATTGCTCTGTGAGGACCTTGCGACTGCACCGCGAAGCGTTGGCGAAGCGGTGGCGAAGCGAAGGCATCAGTTGTACAAACAAATGAACAATCATCAAGATCGCTTCACCCAATGGAAAGTTACAAGTAATAAACTGTACAAAATACAGACGAATTGAACATCTCCTTTTTTGAAGTCGGTCAAATAAATCCGTACATAAAATTTGATTAATTACGTATAAAATGTAATTTTTAGTTGCATAGCATTGAAATGCTTTATAAATGAGAAAATTTTCAAAGTATATAAAATATTGATCACGAGGGATTCGAACCCGCGTCATTTTGCCATACCGTAGCAACGCCTAGCCTCTCGGCCACCCGTGATCCCGTTTCGGTATTCAATTTTCTTCAACGCTATCAATTTATGTGCCTAAACACGCCTGGACACGCCAAAAATAATTCATACGTATAACATCCCACTTAGTTACCATAGCAACCACTGTAACCAATTATCATAACAATAACAATGACTATATTAAGCATGCTGTGTTAACCTGTAATTATTTGTTACTTTTTCGCAAGAATATTTGTTACATTATTTATGCTTAAAAACACTGTAAACAAATGTTGGTTGACCAAATAAATAAATAAAAAATAAATAAAAAAATTAAATGTTACTGTCAAAAACTCACCTAGACACGTGGTCCACCAATTGCGTCTGTAGCAACAGATTCTTCCCGGGCAGCAGGTAGTCACAAATGTTATTCTGCGAGGATCTCACAGCCACCCCGTTACCGACGCAGAGCGAGCACAGCACGTCCAACACTTTGGGGTCGCGACCGTGCTTTTCGAGAAGAGATATGATCACTTTTATGTGCTCGTCCTGTAAGAGAAAGTAGGAGAGATCAGAAGATAGACTAGCCTATAGTTTAAGTATTAGTCACTACATTCTCGTGTACACAGATAGCATAATACTATTATTATGTCATCTTAACTAATATTCTCCTAAGTATTAGTAGTAAAATATTAATTAATATGTGTAATGTGGGCTAAATAATGGAACTGAGGACTGTCACGAGACAAACATACACTTTCTGAAAAATTTTGAAGGAATAGAAAAAATTTGATCACGAGGCGGGATTCGAACCTGCTTTTTTTGCCAAACATTATTTCAATGATTACAATATTGTATCGATGGAACGCGGCCTTTGTTAAATGTAATTTTTAGTTTTATAGCATTGAAATGCTAAAGTAATTAAATAAATGAGAAATTTTGAATGAATAGAAAAAAAATTATCACGATTTATTTTTTTCTACTCTTATTAAGCTAAAAATTAAATATACACTTTCTATTTATTTTATTGGTATGGATTTATTTTATTAGTGTTACAACTTCATAAGCTGTTCAAAAGTGTGTTACTCAGTGACAATTGTTCAGTAAAAGAAATGAAATGATACATCCACGTTAAAAAACCACGTAAAAAATACTCCTAGTTTTATTCAAATAAAAACATATTTCCATTAATACCGTTGACAGTTATTACCATTGGATATGTATTGTATTCTGTATTTATTACTTTTTATATTAGATCTTATAATGGAGTTCAATGTATCAAAAACATAGCATTAAAATAACACGTTATCCATTACTCACCCGCATCATGTTCAAAGCTTCAGGGGAGTCAATTAGAACGCAATGTAATACATCCAACATTCCAGTGCCTTCACCTGACGCTTGCGAACCGAGACGTGAAAACAACCAGTTCAAGCGGTTCGAATTGGCAAATTGAGCACAATTTGTGTGATTGCCCTTGATGATAGCAGCTGTTAATAAATAAAAAAAAACATTCTATTATAGGAATGGAATTGTTATATAGTAGGTACCTGTTTTACTATTAAACTAAAAAAAAGGATATATGTAACTTGCATTTTTATAGGTTATTGGTTGCAATAAAAATAAACAATTGATCCCAACTTTTACTAGTTTAAATCTCACACGTAATTAGTTTAAACAATACGACTGTAATGTTTCAAATATTATATTAAAATTAAATTCCTTACCAAGCAATTGATAAAGATAAACCGAAATCATATCCCAGCTCTGTCCAGACTCGTCTCCCGCCAAAAATCCAGCGAGGAATCCTTGTGACGTAATCACGTTTATTTTGTCTATAGCTTCCAAAATCAAATTTAGAATACCCTCTTCTTGGAACAAGTCTTGACGATTGCGGAGAGCGCGAAATCTGTTTTGTTTTTCTTCGTGTTCTAGAATAAAAAAAAAGTATATACAGATGAGATCGGTACGTAATATTTACACTTTAATGTAAATAATTAAAAGTATATAACGTTATCAAATATGAATTAACAGATTAATAATGAAACTAAATTATAATATCTGTTGCGGTATTACGCAACATTAAAATTTATTTTTAATTTTGCTTAAACTGTAAGAAAGTGTTATTTTTCTTTCTGTATCGACATTCGATTAATTGTCGTAATTTATATTAAGTATTTTAATCAACGGAAAATAAATTGAATGCTATATTTGCTATATTTGTCATTGTGTTGTCAGTTTGGCTTCAGATAGCCGTCGTGGGTGATGTGAAAAATAAATCGATATTCACAATTTCGAATTTCGAACATATTGTTATTGGGAATGTGTTTTTATTATGTGTGTAACTTTAGACTTCATACCTATTTCTGGTATGCTATTTTAACAATTAGCCTGATGATAAATTCTTCATCACATGAACACTACTTTTTTTATATTTAAATTAATTATATATATAACATCATCATCAGCCCATATATGTTCCCACTGCTGGGACTCAGGCCTCCTATGAGCGTTCAGGCCATAATCCACCACGCTGGCCAAGTGCGGGTTGGCAGATGTCACATGCCGTCGAACTTTTAATTCTTTCGTTATCGAAGCAGTGGTGGCTCAGTGGTAAGGACCTCGGACTTCAAAATCGATAAGTCGGGGTTCGAGACCGGGCGAGCGCGCAGGAAATAAATTGATTTTTCAATTTATCTGCACATGTGGATAATATCGCCACTGCTTAAACGGTGAAGGAAAACATCGTGAGGAAACCGGCATGTCCAAGAATCAAAAGTTCAACGACATGTGACATCTGCCAACCCGCACTTGGCCAGCGTGGTGGATTATGGCCTGAACCCTCATAGGAGGCCTGTGTCCCAGCAGTGGGAACATATATGGGCTGATGATGATGATATATATAAAAATTATAATTAATTTACACTAATATTATAAAGAGAAAACTTATATTTTGTACGCTTGTAACGTTTTTAAATGCAAAAACCACTAGACCGATGTCAAAAATTCCTTCACAATTAGAAAGCTGCAACTTCACTGAGTGATATAGGCTATATTTGTGCCACGGGCGAAGATGGGGCAAACAGCTATCTAATATATAAAAATCTCGTGTCACAGTTTTCGTTGCCATACTCCTCCGAAACGGCTTGACCGATTTTGATGATATTTTTTGTGCTTATCCGGTATCTATGAGAATCGGCCAACATCTATTTTTCATACCCCTAAATGATAAGAGTAAGGCAGTACAGCGTTTGCCAGGTGTAGCTAGTTTGTATAAACGTTCATACCCATATCTTCTTCGGGCTGTGCAAAATAGTTGATCAGATCCTCAAGGCACATGACCATTTCTCCCAAATTAACCGACGCGAAAAACATCGAGTGCCGTCTGTTCTCTTGTAAGGTTTCAAGGCCACTGAAAATATGTTTTTTAATTAGATTTTATTGATGTATGGGTGTACTGTGAATAATATTTAAGATTTTTATTAGTATTAAAGTAGCACATGATGATTCGTTTCATCATTCATTAGAAAACCATATTAGTTAATAGCAAATTTCTCTTTATATTTTTCAATATCCTCTTCTTACTAAGCAAATTTTCAAATGAATTAATTTGAACCTTTTTTAAATTGGTTAAATTTTACTTCATTTAGATTATATAATTACTCACTTAATAAACTTGGTGAAGAGCGAAGAACATTTCCTGATAACTCTAGCCGTTCTAGATTCTTCTTCTTGAGACCTAGAGAAGTCTAGACCGTCGTCCATCTTGCCTTCTTCGTGTAGGATCGCTTGTTTCTCTTCTACTTTACCTACACCTTTCTTTTTGGTCTCGTATGACTGAAATATAAATAATCATCAATGTAATGTTTATAAAGCGTTTTCCTATACACTTAACATAATTTTCGCTTCCCGCTTCGACGATTGGACCAAGTAAATAATGTTATAGAAGTTTTTAAAATATCTATTATTTTTTTTGCTATTAAATAAGTATTTAATATCAACAAATATAAGCGTCTCTGTTAAATATAAATAACTTTTGAACATCTTCTCAACTTTCAAAAAACAATGCAGACTTTTATATAAATTTAGAGCATTACAGATTTATATAAAACTAGCTGCACACCCTGGCTCCGCCCGGGTAGCCATTTATCGTTATGAAGTTATGTAAACTTTCCTATTTATGAAGTTGTATCAAATTGCATATGGTGTGTAAATTTGATGTAAATTGGTTGAGTAGTTTAGGAGTCCATCGCGGACAATGTGACAGGTAATTTATATATATTAAGAAGATGGCATATATAAATATACAAACCTTATAAGATAACCAGAGCCCAGTTTCAGAATGTTGAACGATGACAGTGGAGTCACCATATTTAATGATAGGAGCTCCAATGACCTCCAGGTCTTTATCTTCAAGTACCACCTTTTGGTCATCTTTCTCCTGGCGGAGGCAGAAAGCGCAGGAAGCTGTGGTCGCTTCCTCCCTGGAAAAGGTTTTGAGATTTTATCAACACATGATCTACTTATAGTAAGTACTGGTAGAGTGAGTATCGAATTTCGAGTCGGTTTTTCTCGATTGACGCGACCTTCCGAATTGATAGTAGTTTTATAATAACGTTGTTTTCACACACTATTTATATAAGTAAACAAAAACATATTAGATTAATCGTTATAGTTGTCATTACCTTTTTTACATTTTTATAATACGAGCATAAATGTTTGTTTTGTTCGTCTTTTCATAGTTATATTTAAATCCGTATACAACATTTTTTGCTTAATTTTATCTATTATAAAATTTGTTTCTTATATCAATCTCAATTTATTAATATTGAAGAAAGTATAGTATGCGATGATATAAACAGTATACTACCCGCATTTGTTTTATTTTTCGCAGTATAAGTGTAATATTTAGTTGTAGTACCTACTTATCTATGGTTTTTTAAATCTTAGTGTAATGATAAGATTTAAAGAGCCATAATATCATGATAATCATTTGGTATTCTACACACGTTATTCCTAATTACGGCATTCATACCTGCTGACCAAATACAGCTCATTCTGGTCATTCACCCCCAGGTAACGCCCCGTAGTGATGTGCCGGATCCTCATGGGGTGGTACCAGTTGATGAAGCCGCCCGCCCACTTGGTGCGCGCGAGCTCCAGCCGCCACAACGATCTGGCTTGTGACATCACCGAACCGCCTTCATAGACCACGATACTGGAAGGGTAGGTTGTATATTTGGTTACGTGTTGGATGATTAAGTTTTTTGACTAGCTGATGAAGTTACTGATATTGATATTTGACACTTTTTAGCACAAACTTTTCACACGTTGATTCCTACCTTAACTGACGATTTATCAAATTAAAACATGGACAAAGGCAATAAAACTCGAAATAGAAGTTTTATTTAAAGTAAGACAGTTGTAAAAAGAATAAAAATAAAAGTTTAATCTGTTTTATTTAGTAGTTATGACGACACATTATTCTGACTCAATCTAATGAGTTTGAATTCTTGTTTATTACTCATTACAATGATGATCTATTGCCAATAAAATATCTGAGAAATTTTGAAAGAATAGAAAAATTTGATTAAGAGACGGGATTCGAAACCGCGACTTTTTGCCAAACCGTAGCAACGCCTAGCCTCTTGACCACCCGTGATCCTGCCACAGAAATCGAATTTCTTCTACGCTTTCGGTTTTATGTGCCTAAGGGACACCCCACTCCATCTATTGAGATGATTAAGAACCATCACAACCCATACGAAATATTATTTTAAATCAAACTTTCTCATTTATAAAGCATTTCAATGTTATAAAACTAGAAATTTAAACATAATGTCTACTTACATACTAAACATAATAACTGCTAAATTAATTTAATTTGCATAAATAAAACACTTACTTCTGTCCCCCGTCCTTACTCCAAGTACTCGGTATAGTGAGACACTCGTCCCCCCCATGGAAGAACCGCAGCACGTCCCCACCAAACACGTAGCCGACGTACTTCATACGGGATATACCCGTGCCGTACGGTTGAACGGACCAATGGGTGACGTGGAATGACGCATTTACTATCGATACCTCGTTTTCTTTAGTTGTGTGCTGGAAAAAGATTGATAAATACAAATCAATCAGATGCATATTTTGAAGCTTGCGATTTAGCTAGAAAATTTAATTAAAAACTAGCTGTTGCCCGCAGATTCGTCCGTGTGATCAAAATTTCATGATAAATTTCATAAACTTTCATCCTCTATTTTTTATCCCCCAGTTATCAAAATGCTTTCTTAGCAGATGCCCACATCATGGTGGCTATCTGCATGTCAAATTTCAGTCAGATCGGTCTAGTCTGTACGTTGATAAATCAGTTAGTCAGTGACCTCTGTGTTTAGGATATAGTTAAGTCAACGCAATGGGGGATGCTAAGTTGCCCTTCAAGAAATCAAACCTATCAATAAAATCATATTTAATTGAGTATTTGTAATTTTTATACCTTATTTCTTATATCTATAGCTATGAAATGAAATGATTTATTTATTTCCATATTTAAACAATACAATCAAATACAATCAAAAGAAATAGTATATGAATAGTTGGCACTTTATAAAGATACACTAGTTTCCGCACTAGGATCCCCTGTTATAGCTGATAAGTTTGTTTGTTTGAACGCGCTAATCTCAGGACATCAGACTTCAGAAATTTTTTCACCGTTGGATGTATACGTGATCTCAAAGTTCCATATATCTACTAGGAGGGGGGACTAAATATTGATTTTCTTAATAACTCGGCACACATCAAATATTGACGCACCACTAAGTGTCAAAAAGGCCAAACACGGTAAAAATATTATTTTTTACACGCAATAAACATTTGGTTTCAAATGATCCAAAGAAACTTATTTTATGTATAAACTTAACTTACCAAGTATCTTTCAGTAGCCACTGATACCAGAATTAAATCATCACCGACACGGACCTTTTCACCTTCAGATCTAAGGGAATAAAACATTTATTAATTGATTCGTAAATCGCATTTTCTGCTCAATGCTATATTTATTGATGTATTCTATGCATTAGGAGAATAGTTGTATTTCGATCCAATTTATGGAAAAATAGAAACTTGTGGTTTGATTCAATGTAACTTAACCATGTATTTCTCAATAAGACCTCACTACTCAATAAAACCTTTAAAACTTTGATTAAACAATAGTTAAACAGGATTAGGTTATCTAAGTAATATTTTGTATGTAAAAATTATAATGTAGAAACGGGAATCTATCTCTTATTTTCAACTCAAGTCCCAACGGAAGGATTTTCTTAATTTGACTTTATTCTTTGTTTTTGTGCTTTGTTATTCTATTAATCCTTAGGTTCAAAATTTACATTGATTATTTTCTGTTTGACAGGGAATTGTTATCTAGTCCCATTTTAGCAGAAAGACGCGGGTTCGAATCCCACCTCGTGATCGAAATTTTTCTATTCTTAAAAAAAAAATATTTATAAAGCACTAACTGCGCCCAACGGTTTCACCCGCATAACTCTGTATAGATATCGGGATAAGAAGTTGCCTATGTACTATTCTAGTTTTCCAGCTATTTACGCACCAAATTTCATCCATACATACATACATCCATCCATCTATCCATCCTTACAAACTTTCGCCTTTATAGTATTAGTAGGATTTAAATGCTACAAAAAAATAAAAACTTAAAGGGTTATCTTACCTCTGTTTGCTGGCTGGATGGAGTGTCCACCAGCAGGCTTCGCCCTGCGAATGCTCTTGCAGACCCACGTCGAACGCCAACTTATCTTGCGATGATGACGTCGACAGACACGCCAGGTACTGCAAACGTGATATAGCCAAATTATAAAAATTTGTTGAATATAAAATGCTGGACCGATTATAAACATACTTTCACAAGTATGTAATAAAATACTACATTCAACAAGTTGTAAAAAACTTAAACGAATAAAAATCTATTAGTATGTTTTCATTGATTTTAAAGGGACACACAATAAAGAACGCCCCTGGGAAATTGTAATCATTTAATAAATTTAATAGTGTGGTGTGAGTGAACTGTTCATGAAAAACAATTCTTAATAATTAATCAAATAGCTACAATAATGCCGACGAAAGGCTTAATTATGCCTTAAGTTCTATAACGTTGTATTAATATACATACTAGTATTTAGTACTTAATGAAATATGGTCCGAGTACTATATATTAATATAGTGGGTATGTAGTAGGTACTTAAGATATGGTAAGAAAAAGTTATTTATTTTTATGAAATCGCAATTATCGAAACTATTTAAAAACAGAACATCTATTATTCATCATAATGTTATAGGTATAGATAGGTTTTTATTTGTTTTGTGTTGTATTTTTTTTTCTATTTTTATGGTGTGAGTTTGGACGGGATAGTAGAGTAATTTTTGAGGTAACATATACAACAAAATACAGTCAAATGAGAACCACCTCCTTTTTCGAAGTTGGTTGAAAAGAAGTTACTATAGAATCCGCCCAGAGCACCTATAAGTTATTCTAAAGCGCAATGCGGCGCGTTCAATATTGAATTTTAAAACTATTTCAAGGACACAAATAAGATTGTAGTTTGAGCTTTTACGCTTAAGTCTTTAAAAATCTGTGACCGCTTTTATAGATAGGATATTAAGACTTAGTAGGTGTTAAGAATGTGTCAAATTATTTTATTGCGTTTTTTTTCTTTACACATCAAAAAAAGGAAATAGAAGACCGTTGTTGATAAAATGATTAGTAATTTATTATTTTTGATATTATTAAGTGTTTCATAAGGGATGCACAAAATATACATTTAATTATGTTTACAGATGATAAAAGCGCGATATACATTTTTTTACCATATTAAAGTACTAAAATTATTAAAGTTTACCACATTAAAGTAACTAAAATTATTCATATTCCTAAGATAGTACTACTATAGTATTACTTCCAACTCATGGCATAACAACTTACCATATCACTGTTAAGATGGCGTAGCAATATCGCATTACCATAAAGCAATGTTCTGTGACCAGATCCTGTGCCTTTACCCTGTAAAAAATAATGAATTATATACTATATAGAACATATTATATCTTGAGTAAAAAAAACTTCTACAAGATAAAAGTTATTTTACAACTACATTGAGCGAATAAAAAGAAGATAAACTAAAAAAAAATTGTTTCAAAAAATAAATTCTTTAAAAAAAATTTATATCCTTAAAGTCTCATATAGTCGAATATAGTTAAAAATCAGTTGTGCAGTAAAAAGTCAGAAAGTGTAGTATGCGATGGTTCATGAATCCGATAATATGATGATATCAAAAATGTTAGTTGTAATTGTTAATTAAATCATAATGATAGCATGCATATTTCCTGGCAGAAGAATTTAAGTGCGAGGTTGCATTTACAGCATTATTGCTCACAAATATAATATAGTATAATGTGGATAAAAAAGGCGTATATATATAAAAGTTAAATAAAGACACTTAAATATTATAAAACAAATTAACGCGACTTTCTTTAACGAACTGGTAAAATATATTATATACCTATTTATCTAGTATCTATACTGATATAACAAAAAAAATACTAAATCAGAGAGAAAACCAAAAACTAACCGACACAATAACTGTTAAAGGCCCTGATGATTAAAATTTACAATAATATCAAGTTAACGTGACAAAAACTCCAGATATGTCTAGATGAGGAAAATTTTTAAGGGTGTGTTTAATCAGTCATTACCATATACTATTTAATTATTTATATTAAATTAGATATAAATCGAAATTGAAATCAAAAATGTTTATTACAATTTCTAAATGGTACCGATTCAGAAATTGTAATAAAATAAATAATAAAAAATATAATTTTATTACATAATCTGTGACGATTTTTTGTTATTAAAATTTTTGATAATAATGCATTGACGTCCTTGAGCGCTCTTTTGCGGTCTTAATATAAATGGAATAATTTTAACTTTCAACTTTGACTGACACAGTTTTCAGTCTGCATCTATTAGAGTGGCGGATGTTTATCCGGATGCTGTCACAGGTGGAATATCAGGGAGATTGGACAAATAGATAGCTAACAACCTATGTCCTGTCTAGGAAAGCAAAGCAATTTGTTTTCTTTCATCTGGAAGAAGTTAAATTTAATCGATTATAAAGGAATATCATTTAATAAAAGTATAAAATGATATTTTACTTTTTTATTTCATTACAATTATAGTATGGAGCAGTTAATTTATTTTATTCATATGAAACTCGATACAGATGATAAATGATTTAAAATGTTTTCGAGCGAAACAAACTCTACAGATTATTAGATTACTACTACTTCTTACAATATTTGATATTAATAAAAACCACTGGTATATCAATGTAAGACTCAATGAAGAAAATTAATATGAAATGCCAAATAAATAGTATATATTATTAGTCTAATTGTACAGAACGTTGTGAAATAGCTATTTGCCAATAAAATCAGTGATGTGTCATGCAAGTACAGTCATGACGAAAATATCATTAGTTTTTAGTATGTATTTAACTTTTTACATTTATTTTTATCGGTGTTTTTATGTTAGAAATTAAATTTTAATATTTTGAGTATATTATCTCGTTTCTGTTCATTTATATTGAAACAAATAACACATTTTCATTGATGCGATCGTCCTTAATTATTTTAACGTCATTGTTTTTAATTAGCCTTAAATTAAAACATTAGCAAATAGAATGTGGAGTCATTATAAAATATGACAACAAACATTGAAATCGAGTTGCAAATTCTACAATCTCGTAATGCATACTATAAAATGTAAAATAACTTTTTGTGATTGTCATGTACCTTCATTATAAGATACAAATGTTACAAATGAACAGATACCCTCATTACTTTATTCATACATTAAATTATATTATATTTAACTCGTAATGATATAATCGTCACGACTGATAGTTTACCGCGTTCGAGTGGTTTCGTATACTCACTAATAAGTTTTCTTTGCCCTGGAAAATTTAAATACGAAAGCAATACGTAAAATGGGAAAATTAATTACAAATGAAAACATAGATATAATTATATGTTACAATAATATAGAGTGAAATTTGTAATTTATTAGAATTTAATTTTTTGCAAGAATTATTCAATTTTGGAACTATCCTTTAGTGTTTATTTGATTAAATAAAAAATAAATGTATAAATACAGTGAAAACTAGTCTTTTAAAAATAGAAAAGGTAATTGACTGGTAGATATGAAAATAAATCCCGCTGTACATGTCTTTCCTTTCATTTAATTTTAAATTTTATTCATAAAATTTATGAATGAATAAACACCAAAGACTTTTCCACATAAGTGTACAAATCTCATGGAGAGATTTGGAAAATAAAAAAAGGTGAAACAATTGTCTAAGTAGTGTACATATTTGTTAAACACAATAGTATATAAATATTATGTAATACTTACGGTTTCCGAGCCAGCAGCTGTCACCAATTCTTGGAGAGCTCTTACTGATAAAGCCTAAATAAGAGAAACAATTATAAATAAAATAACATAATAATTGATGTAGTTTAAAAACCTAAAAAGTAACAGGCTATAATGATAGACTCAACAAAATTGTCTCACTCGCTCTTATAGGGAGTATACGTTAGGAAATTATTTTATTGATTGATTGATTTGTAACTCTTTATTTGCACCCATACATTTATTCTGGCGAAGCGAATCAGGATAGTAAGAAAAACTCATAAAATTATTGTATTGTCGCCGGCCATTGATAAGGGTACAAAATTTGAATTATATCTGTCCATTCAACGTTGGTCAAAATCTAGTCTAAAGGAGTGAGTTGCATTTAACTATACTGATAAAGATAATAAAATCGTACAGAAATAGTTAATAATATAAAAAAAATGGTTGCCTGTAAAGTCGGTTTTACGGGCGAAGTTTTTACGTGACAACGTCTTTTTTTCCAACGCCAAGAACGCTCGAGAAAGACAGAGACAGAGACACAAGCACGCGCCGATTCAATGCGCCTAATTCTCTAGTGCTGCGCGCGCGGCGGACCGATCATAGTTCGGTGACTCATCGTAACGTTACCGGGCGTTACACTTTTTCATGAGTGACTCCGAGCCGCAACCTAATTTAAGACGTTGTCACGTCAAAATATATAATAGAAAAATTATAAAACACAAAGAAAATTAAAACGAACGTTTTGTAAGTCGCCGCCTAACTAAAACCTTACAATTACGCGATAACGCACGTTAGGTAACATAACAGTTTGTTGATAGCAATTTATTTAATCTAAGTTCAGAAGAAAAGCAATTTCATCTTATACTTTTAGGCAGCATAAAATCTTAACTCTTGTCTAACGGCCTAAGGGTACGCTTTAGCAAATAATTTCAATATATATGAAGGCTAAAAGTAGTAATGTGTTTGTCTACACAAACTACAAATTAGTGAATTAATAAACCGTTGTAAAACTATAAAATTCTTTGACTAAAACATAAAGAAATCTGGGCGAATATACATGATACCTGAATATGAAAGCTCTGTTTAAATTCATATGTTTTCATATGATTTCAGAAATTCTCACCGTTGGATATGCACGTGATGCCCGAGTGCTATATGCTATATAGGCTATATATGTACCATGTTCAAAGTCCGCGGGCCGCTAGTAATCTAATACTTAATAAATCTATAAAGGTACTTTTCTTTTTCTAATAAAAGTGTGAAAAATTAACACACAGTTACTTTTATAATATCAATATGGACATAAATATTAAACATACCTGTTCAATAACAAAAACGCATTGTGATAGATCCGGTGGTATGTTCTTATCAGCAATATTCTCCAAGAAGCAGTGCCGGTTTCCGAAACCCTCTGCAGCCAGGCACACCCTCTCTCCGGTGGCCGTGCATGAGAGGCACACCATGTCTTCCTGTGACATAAATGTAATTAAAGAAAATGACAAGGAATGTTCTAGAAGGAATTTTTTATGTATTGTTATAGTGTACGTACTTATAATATTTAGGCCCGTTTCCTATTCTTCACCCTTTTTAGACCCATACCTCTTACCAGTCTTCTTTTTGAAAATTGATTAAAAATGTATGTGTGTTTTTTAAGATACTTAATATATAGAAAATTCCTTAAGATTTCCGTACATTAAGAATCAGTTTCAGAATAAAAAGATATCACACTAATATAATATACATAAATGTAAAAGTTTGTTTGTTTGGTTGTTTGTCAGTCAATCACGCTGAAACTACTGAACGGATTTTGATGAAATTTGATCACTCATGGTAAGTAAGCGCTTTTAATGAGATAACATAGGTAAGTAAATAGGGATATTTATAATTATAAAGACACAGTGTCCAGGTGCTATAATAACTTTAAATCATAAGGGTATCAACTAGCCGAAAGGGTGAGTAAATGGTTACATATAAATATTTATGAGTCAATTCCTTGGACGTTGTGTACAGTGTGATGCCAAATTTTAATCAGTGTTCAAAACAACGGAAACAAATTGTATGTCCGTATATGTTTAGAGTTTAACAACATATGTTCAAATTTCATTTGAGGTTAAAGCTTTTAATCGACTTCAAAGAAGGATGTAATTAATGAATTCAACTTAAATGATGGCTTGGTTATAAACCTGATCAAAATTTAGTAATGGATTGTATTTATGTACCACTATAACTTTAATATAATATGTCTTGTGATTTACGTTAAGTTATTAAAATATAGATAAATAAGAAGACGCTTTTATATTATATCTAATAAATAATAGGGACAACTCTAATTTTAAGAGTCTACAATAGATTGATGTAAATATTAGAACGATGTAATAAGTTAATGAAATTTTCATAGATTGTGAATAGAAAGGTAAAGTAAAAAAAGGACTATAAAGCTTCTAAATCGAAATGGCGAGAAAAACTTTCATCACAGCTGTAATAGAAGCATTGAAAAGGAAGCCAATTTTCCGCCATTGAAGGATAAAGCGTGAATTCTTTCAAGTCCTTTATCTTATATTGCGTTGTAAATATATACAGCTACTGTGTAATATATAGCGTTTGCTTTGAAGTGTATGAAAGCTACTAATTGTGTTTACTTCCTCACAACAGACTCGAAGGACCATACTGTTATTTCTTGCTGCGCTCGCACTAATTGAGGATGTGTGTAAGTACCATGCTTAGTTAAAGTGAAGTGAGCTTCTGGAGAATAATCTTCAGTGATTGTGTTACTTTTGGCAAATACGAGTAAAATAGAGTAGATTTGTTAATCTTGAGATTCCGTCAACTTTCAGTCAAATATCACATTTATTGATGCATTATTGACGCACCTTCTTTATAAAGCATTGTCTGAATAGCTTTGGAGAAGACCTATAGGTAGGTAGAATAATCTTAGGTTAACCTTACAGCTACACGCAAATAAATAGTAGAATTCGTTATTTATACTATTAGCTACTATAAAATAAACTTTAATATATAATGAGCAGTACAGAAGATCAGTTTTAAGTAATAAGACTGTGAAACCGTTAGGAAATTTACCCCATAATGGCATTATCTATTATTTAACTTATATCATATCTATAAATAAGGACAGAGCAGAGCATTGCCAATTCCCAGGTCTGAATCAACTGACGGAAATAGTTAAGTATGCTCATGTCATTAAACTACACGTCTAATAGAATTCCTAGTGCTGACGTCAGTGTTTTGTAGCGTCTTCATAAGAGATAATTACAGAAAAATTATATAGTATTTTAATGTATATTCAATAATAATTATAATATCGCAAACAATAAATTAAAATTCAAACTTGAGTTTAAACCCATTTTTTTATTCAATTAGACTTCTTACAGAAGCACTTCTGAATCGTCATGACACACTTTTAACATTTACCATTGGTTCGCAAAACAGTTTCTACAGAGAAAAACTGTCAAGAAACTATTTAGCTGCTCTGTTAATTTTACATTTTAATTATACATTGGTAATATGTACAATGTACATAGATAATAATGATGCCAAAGAACGTTCATTGTTGAAAATCATTCAAGTATCCTTTTCTGTATCACAAAATTAAGTATCGCTATAGTATTATGGTATCTGTTGTATCGCTTTATTACCGGTATTTTACACAATGTCATAAATTTTATTCCGTTGTGACGTCACAGCTCACATTGTGAAGGTGACATCGTTTATTTTGTTACATCTTGTTCAATAACCAATAACAGGGTCGTTTTGATTGATGATTTATTGAGGGCGGCGGCTTTGCTCAGTAAATTTTCATCAGATATATAAGCGGCAACTTATTTATTGTTTTTCTATACTAAAATCCTAAGAGCTAAGCACCTTATTATGTGTTTATCTCTATGTTTTTTAATAAAAAATATGAAAGATGTAAATCTACCTACTTGTATTTCCTACTACCTACCTATTTGTACTTTGACAATTTATTGAACCACATGCACAAAGGTGCGAGAAACAGCTAATATATCATAAATCCCCTAACATTTGTCGATAAGCCGTGCAAAATGGCCAACTAACTCGCAAATTACAGCATAATCCGATATAAATCGCAACATCACCCCAAAACTTTACTCCTTGCAAAATTAAATTTAATCTCCGCGAACCGATCCTCTAAAGTCTGAACGTACTTCGAGTTGGGTCAAGGTCTACGGCAAAGGCTGCGTTTTCAAGGAAAATTTATAGCCTTGTGTTAAAACTATGCGATGTTAGGTTGTGAAATATAGTGTTTTATAGTAATTCACACTAGTTTATTATATAGAGGACTTATTGTTTGTGTATGATTCCAAATGCCCATTAATTAGTTATAAGGTGATGATAACTTTCAAGCAGCTGGTTATTCTGATATCAATATCCATATACCTACTGTATATAATGTGATATAATGAATCGGTATTTTATATTTTCAGGCTTGTTCAACCGATTTCAACGAATTCAAAATATAAGTTAGTATATAAATTATCCAGTCTTCTTTGCTGTGTTACTTAAACTTAAACTTAAGGTAATAGTAATGTATAATCATGCTTATTGGAAAGAAATAAAGCTTTAAATTTAAAGTTTTCTGAGTGTTTTGAAAATTGACGTTTTATAGATATTAAAGGTTTTAACGCCCACTCTACCTCTAGGTGGTATATCGAAAGCGATATCGTCCAGATTCCAATTTACCGATACAGCGCGTTAGAGAAGTTAGAGGGTGGCTAAGAGGAAATTCGAAAAGAAAAGTAATACCATCTGTCTAAGATATGGACTCTTTCAAAGAAATCCTACAAATCCGTGAATGTTCGGTGTAACAATCGTAATGCCCCTAGCATTGTGATTGTTTATAGGCAGAGATCACACATAGTAACATTGCATTTTAACACATCAAAATCTATAAACACACCCATTTACAATACACCTGGAAAACTGAAAAAAAAATCCAATTTTTTAGACCAAATCGCATAACTATGAGGAAAACCGAATACATTGTCACGAAAGAAAACTTGCAAGGGCTGTAATATGGTAAATTGTATGGAGCACGGTTATATGATAATGCGCGCAAATTGCAACGCGGTTGGCAAAGTTCTAGCTAGTTTATGATAAATAAGGAAAAACTTGGTTTCCAAAACGAACTTCTATCTATTTGCGTGTTAATGTTCACGCTTACGGCATATTGCATATACCTATTTTGAATTAAGTATAATTAAGTTAGATAGTAATAGTAATGAAATATAAAGCACGTCATAAATAGTTGAAACTTGTCATATTGTTTCAGAAACGTCGTTCATACTTATCCTATTATCCTACTAATATTATAAATGCGAAAGTTTGTAAGGATGTGTGTGTGTTTGTTGCTCTTTAACGCAAAAACTATTTAACCGATTGCAATGAAATTTGGTACGAAGATAGCTGGACAATTGGAATAACATATAGTCTACTTTTTACACCGATATTCATACGGGATTCGGACTTACGCGGGTGAAACCGCGGGGCGCAGCTAGTAAGATATACGGCATAAATCTAGTGATTAGTATCTAATCTTGTTAAAAAAAGCACCAATCACACTATAGAGTCCAAGAGTATCGTTAATATTAAATATAATATAATATTTAATGTAATAATAATCATGTTCATATTAAATTGACAGTAGTATTGCATAAGAAACAATAAATAAAGCATGTGAAAAACTCCTTCCAGGCGACAAGGTTCTTAGAGTGCCTCGAATATATACTAGTCTCACCAAAAATATAGTAAAAAATAGAACATTTACCAATAGTACTTATAATGAAATTTTAAATAAGAATCTCACCGTTCGTAAGAATGAAACATCATCTTGCTCGCTCGCTCCTCCCTCAGCTTCCGCCATTTTGTATTAATTTACCCGCTGATTTATTTCGTTAATACCATTCCATAACTGAAACAAAGAAATGGTGAAATTAATAATGTTGAAATCAATATCAAACCGGTCTTAAAGAAACTTTCGGTTTATAAGCAAGACAGCTTCATTTAAAATATCCTTCAGACTTTAGAGATTTACAGATTTCTGAAAATTTTCCCAGTTCATGGTTATTTTACATATACCACGATGAGGAGACTATTTATACTACGTGCGTGTGTAACTGTGAACAAATAAATAAAAAATAAAAGTAAATCCAATCTAGAAAACTTATATTAATGTTCGAATAAGGACAAAAAGTCTAAGCAAGAATATTTTAAAACGATACACATATCATAAAAGGAAATCCTTAAAATGTTTTAGGTCTTATGCCTATCGCGTTAAAGAACAAAATCAATTAATTAATACATTCAGTCACACAGCTGAAAAGCAACTCCTAATTGCTCATTGTCACACTCCGGAACATAACAATGTTTCTTCCGTTGAACAATACACCGCGATACAAAATGTACGGGAAAAAATGGGGTAGATAAAGAAGAATTCATATTTAACGAGATAGTCGAGATTGCCGGACAAAGGAAAAGCCTCGTAGCTTTATGACCTGAATGCCAGAATATAGGATTGGGTCGCAGTCCACAGAAGGGGACTTTTGAAAAAAGAAAGAAAATACATTTATTTATACTAGTATTTAATAAATATAATGATAAACATAATAATTTGATAAAAAGAAACAGCTTAACCTAGATAAAAAGGTGATCCACTCAGTGTAAGAGAGTCTAAGCTCATTGAAGAAATTAAGACTTCACTGATTTTCAGTGGACACCACATAGACCCACTATTGGGATTTTTTAACCTTTGTTTACACATAGAATTAAATCGATTATGAATTTCAGATTGTAGTTATTTTATATCCACATGGTAGAGAATGCTTGAATTAATGAATGAATTATTTTAGCAAAACACCTAACACAGATCTATTTCGTAAATGTAGTTTTAATGTATGGAGTAATCGGGGCTTGATTCCAGGTGTGTGTATGTTGTTTTCTAGTACATGGAGTATTCCATGGACATGAATGTGCTTTTCAATATTTGTTATCTTTGATTCACTGTCGCTAGGATGTTTAATCACACTTCACACGAATATTGTAAATATGAAAGTTTGTTTGATTGGATGTTTGTCCGTCAATCACGCTGAAACTGCTGAGCGGATTTTGATTAAATTTGGTATACAGACAGGGCATGAGCTGACTTGGGTGATAGGATACTTTTTATCCCGATTAAATGCTTTTTAGAGATAAAACAGGAATCTTGATATCCGAGCGGAGCCGGGACGAACGTCTAGTTTATAATAATGATGATTCTTTGAAAGGGAAAATTTAATACTATAATTGTTAATAATTATCGTTTATTCTAAGGCACATAATTATTCATAAAGCGTAAAACGGGACCCCATTAATAAGACTTCAGTGTACGTCTACGCAGGCGAAGTCGCGCGTGTTAGAATTAAAAGAACTAACATAATTAGTATATGATACCAATATTTATATATATGTATTTAAAAACATAGAACAATACAATGTAAATAGTTTAATAACTTCAACTTACCAACTTACTATGAATTTGTATAAGTTTGTATAAATAAATAATAATTTACTCATAGAAATTAAATATACAAGTATACAGGTATTTCATGTTCTCCGGCCAGCGGCCCGATCGAGACTGATCCACTCTCAGCGTCAATTTATACCTTACAAACTCAACCCGACTTTTACAACTACCCCCTAATAGTAAGTAACAATTTATTTAATTTAATGGTTTTGACATTATAAATAAAATAGTTAATACATTATTTTTATTATAATTACACATGTTACAGCAATTATTACATCAAAATACTATTACTTTATAACCCGCGCGAATAGCTAGTAAGAAATAAATTTAACAATAATTAAATACTCAAACGTCTTCTGTAACAGTTACCGACTATGTAATGTCTGCAGTCTAGACAATATAAATTGTTAATTTGTATTCATTATTCAAGTTCGAGATATTAACGATCAATTTTATTTTAAACCGACGTTAAAAAGGAGGATGTCAACTCGGATGCATTTTTTTTGTGTTTGTTGCCACATAAGTTTTTACTGGGTGAATGGATCATTATGATTCCTTTTATATTTATCCTATTTAAATTTGGTCTAGTTCTGACATTCTGTCAAAAATTATTATTTTATCTCGGAAATACTACAAAATAAGTGTCATTATTTTTAAAAACCTTACAAACAGTAAACGCGAGCGCTAGAGACAATTAAGTAAATCAAATTTTTTAAGTAGTTATTTACGTTATCATCGCTGGTACGTGACCCGATTCATGTGTTGTGTTAATTACTTAAAAACTTTGTATATTTTAAGGAAAATAAAGAACTAAGTTAAAATTTATTATGTTTATACTGGGTATAACGGCAATTAAAACCTAGCAAACTTTAAACGAGCTTATGCAGACTATTTGTTTAAAACTTCGTTAAGAAATTATAAAGCTTACATACTACTTATCTACATAACTTGTAATTATAGAATACCCGGTTTTTTATCTATATTTTCGGTATCAATATTTTATAAACCTACCATAAATAGCTTAAATACCTTACTTTACTATAATAGATAAAAATGAAGCTATTTTTAATATTCCAAAGACTATATATATAACAGCAGTATGATCATATTAAAATTTGTTTGATTTATATATGGTGGTATATTTAAATGAAAAAAACAGAGTCAGAAAAGATTCCATGCGTATCCGTATTAACTAAATAAATAAGTAAACAAACAGTATATGGGGCGCTAATTTGTTACATTGAACTATCTTCAACTTCCCGGGTTATTTTCCATCAACCAGCCATATTTAGGGGTTCACCTCAAACACCATCCTGGCTACGCCGATCTATCAAAACTCTTATCGGACAAAGGCCATAGAAGAACCGAGATATAATCGTATGTGGGGATAGAGAGAAAGTAGTTATGAATGTAATTCAAAGAAATTTATTCGAAATGTAAATCCGACATTGAATAGTAGCTGACCTTTCGCTACAAATTTGACCCAATTCTGTGATGCACGATATCCACCTGTAATTTATCTTTGCTTTTCGCTTTGATACTCCACGTTTCTTTGATAAATTTCCGCAAAAGCTCTAACCATTAATCGATGAAAAATACTTCTGTATGTGCAAGTCAAGCATGTTTATAGTATACTAAATTAACCATCTCTTGTTTATAAGCGATAAAAGGTAAGAAAGTATTATTTATATAAGCACAACGATGCAAAGTATTCTTTAAAAGTCTGGTTATATCTATAAATAAAAAAAATATTGTTTGTATTTAAGATATCAGTCGAATAGCATCAATTCAGTATGATTTGGTTATAAAATTTTGTAATGTTTTGCATCTAAAAATCCTTGATAATAAAACTATCCATTCATAGAACAAATTAGTAAAGATAAAACCGGGTCAGCACAGTAATAAAGCAATTCATATTTAAGATCCACCCTAACTACGTTCATGTGGGTCAAACAATCTGTTTAAATGCCTTTATTTTATGTTCAATCTTCGAGGCATAATTTTACTACAGAATGGGCTACCATTCTAAGGTTAATTAGATATTATTTATTAAAAAGACCTTCGAAAAGACTACTGAGATCATCTGGCACTGAAATGAATATTTATTGGATTGGAACATAAGCTTTTTTTGGCATCTAATGGAACTAAAATCAAACTGAAATATGTGTTTAATATTTCCCCGGGTTAAATTAATAACATCATATGATCGGTTTTTTATGTTTAGACATTATTGGGGCAGAATTGATTAGGATATAAGCGCGAAATATAGGAAAATTTAGAACTGCAGGGACATTCCAACTTCACTAGTCTTCATTTATCGCGAATACAGGCCGACGTATTAGATCGGCTAGTAGAAATGAAAATACAAAGACGATCAACGACCAAAAACAATTAATAGAGTAAATTATATTGTTAACAGAATAAACGAAGTATTTGGTTACGTGCCAATAGACAAACGGATTTCAATAGCATGGATTCTGTGGAGTTATTATTAGTATCAAAAGCTGAAATAGGACAATATTATTTATATTTATATATTTCTTGAAGTTTTTGTAAGAGTATAAAATATGGAGTATTCTTTTCCTCACTCTTCTCAATATATTCTTCTATTTGCATCGTCAATCGTTTTCCTATCCTTCACCCCTTAAACGGGTATCTAACGCATGTTCAATGCGGGTATCAAATTTAATTCATGTTCGTGGGCGGTGGTGGCGTTACCTAATTCGTTTCTGGGACTTCGGTTGAAAAATAACAAAAAAATGGTAGTGAGAAAATCGCCTACCCGTTGAGCATCGGTGGAAGCTTTTAGTACAGGGTAAATAGTGTAAAATGAATCAAGATTCCATTATACCGAGGCGAATACTTCTATAAAAAATTACAGTTAGTATTAAATAGTTTTATGTGTTAGCGTGATCATCAAATATAATTTTAACACGAACTGGATTTAGTAGTTTTTCTTTCCTACATAACATGAATTTTAACCTTGAACCTGTGTATTAAAATCATTACTTTCTACTTCAAGAAATTTGTGTTATTGGTATTTGAGAGTTCAATAAATTATAGAAACATACCCACAAGTATGTAGAGGTATAACATAAAATACACGTAATTTCTAATAAATAATAATCTCTGAAATAACCAGAATTAATATTAATTGATTAACATCGATCTACAACGTAAAAGTTTAACATTAAGTCATTAAGCTTAAGTTACATTCACTAATAAATAGTAATAAAGACAATGAGATTTCGAGATAAAACTATTCTATAACTATTGAGATCAGTGGTTTAGGCGTGAAGAGATTGACGGAGTTTCTTTCCCATGTATTATATTAGTAGGGATAGTGCCTATTGCTGCATATGTATCGTTTTTTGTTCCTATAGACAGAAGACAAGCAGCAATCATCACAAATTACACTGAAGTAGACAAAAAGTCCCATGAATGATTAGTTATACTACGTTTCCTCGATCCGTCGCATCCGATCGTTGACCCACTTCTAACCAGGTTAAAAATACAGCAACAGGAGTTTGTACTTTTATGCTACGTTCATTTTACTAGCATTGGCGATTAGAGGGGACTTTTGATTCATGCTTTCTGACGCGAATGATGAATCGCATATCGCGATGTTATTATGTATTTAAATTGAGCAAAAGGAATGCTTACAGTATTAATATTGCTTTATAAGCGATTACAGAGCGCAAATATGAAAATCAAAGGATGGAATCAATTTATTTCTCATGTTCGCTGATCACTCCTAGATATCAATTAACGAGACGGTGAACCGATTAGTAACGTTACGCGTTACGGTGCCAATCTGTTTGGATTGCCTTTCTTTAATGTTTACGACAGTTGTAGGCTGTTTTCTCTCTTAACCCACAGCGACACTCTTTTTTATGATATGTGATATTATAATTTGAATTATTTGAACTATTATTGCTGCATGAAATTTCGTATATTTTATCATAGCTTGAATTGCAATCGTAGCAATTGATAATCATTGTATCGAGTTTGCGCAGTACCTACGTTGTGTAGCTTTCGCTTTGTCTCTATAATAGCACAGGATAATATAATAGAGTTATTGAACATGAAGTAACTAACACAATACTATGTAAGAGGGTACATTTAGACTTTACACCTAATGAGATTTTAATATTTAATATAGGAAAATTGTGATCCAATAAAATATTAATTGAAATAAAAATATTATTTATTTTATGATGAAAAACATTAAAAATTATTATATTTTACGGTAAAATTTGGAGTAAACCATAATTTTTAACATACTATTTTTTTATCCACCTTAAAACAATGTAAGTTTGACATTTAATACAAGACTTAGCGAACCCTCGTAAAGCACTATTTATGCAAGATAATATTAATATCTATCGGTATGTTTATGAACACGGTTTTATATTGTAGACATATACAAATACAGCAAATAAAGTGGATAAATATTTTTAGTTCACTCATCTGTTCGTCTGTTTCTTGTCTACGAACTTTTCTTTCCTGCAGCTATAGGGATAAATTTCACATTGTGTTGTGTGTAGTTCTGACTACATATATATAATTAATAAATATTTATACTTTATATGAAGGTAAGATCTTAAATTTAATATCACACTACAAACAACCATATGTGTATTCTTCTAATGGGCAGGCTAAAGGAATACATCTCTTTGATTTTGAATGGAAGTAATTACCTTCTAGAAGTATTCATAAGAATATATACATAGAAGTATATGGTATTTCATATATTTCACATACAGGGCATAGGGATAATCAGCATATAATCTACACTCTGTTTGAACCGGGTAAATGTTTCACACATGCGATAGTTTTTTCCTCGGTAATACCACAGGAACGTGAACTATGCAGGGAAAACCCCTGAAATGTGTCTATTTTCTAGCTAGTTATGGTATATACGAGATACTAGTCCAAAAATTTCATTATTCAGTTCAGAGGACTCCACATTGAATTTGGCCCGATAGAAGATGAGAAATAAGAATTATATAAGAAATTATAAACTGTATAAACATACCTACTGTATATTATTACAAATACAAACCAGACAAATCATAACCATCTTTGTGGCTTCGTCGTGGGCAACTCATTTTAAATGCCACACTTTAGATGGGCAACTAATTATAGAATAATGGGTACACTAACACCACTTAAAAATGAACAAAAATAGCACGAATTAAATTTTCAATGTAGCAACCCTAACGCCGCCCACTTCATCCACAACAACAAAGGGATTCCGACCCTGTCATACAATTTAAATAATTTTGATGGGCTGAAAATGAGGTTGGACAAATGAATGTTTTATTTATCTGTTGAGCAATCAGATGATATTTTTATTATGAAGCTTTTTATGAGATTACTAGCTGCACCCGGCAAACGCTGTTCTGCCTCACTCTTATCATTTAGGTGTATGAAATGAGGCCGATTCTCAGTCCTACCTAATATGCCCACAAAATTACACGAGAATCGGTCCAGCCGTTTCGGAGGAGTACTGAAGCTAACATTGTGACACGAGAATTTATTTTTTTTAAAGATGATTGAAGAATTTATTTTTAATTCATGATCAGATTACAAAATCTTACTGAACGAACATTTTAATAACTAACTGCGCAAAGGTAAACCAAATTAAAACGTGCTTGCGTGTTGAGATCCATTCTAATTAATATTGTTTATCCTTCAAAGTTTATATTTTAACATGGGCACTTTTACATATATTCTCGGTTTAACAGAAGAAAAATATTCATCTTAAGTGTGGCATTTTAAAATAAGATTGGATTAAATTAAATGTGATTGTTAAAAATATAATTGCATTTAAACATGGTTGGATTTAATTAAATCTGTTTGTTAAGTTCTTATATATTAAAAATAATCTAAATTTGTAGAGCACGATTTACGAGAGGCGTTTAGAAACTTTTAAATTGGAAAACGATTTGTTCCAGCCCCAAGGTTAGTCAACATTGGAGATATCAACATTGTACTTACAAATTGTTTGTTGTTTGAAACACTACTATCGCATGAATAGCCATATAACATGAATTTGATGATTAATGCTAATATATTTAGTAATCATTATTAAACAACGGATACTGCACAAAAAATTATTATAGATTTAAAGATGTTTCATGTTTATTAGCGATATAAGATCTCGTTTTGTGCTAAAAGAACGGAAGAAGCGAAACTATATGAAATTAGACAAGAAATAATCTCATAAATATTGATGAACTAGCTTACCAACCGCGCTTCGCCCGCAGTAAAGGGAAAAATTTCAGGGCCGAGGTTTTTTCCGTACAGTTCTTGTACCCGGAAGGGACTTTTGTTAGGACAATTGTTAGGGCTAGAAACAAGTTAATATATTTATCGTTTTTATGAACATGCAACTTTTGAATAGCTAAATATTCTCCATCTTGTTTACTATTAATGTTAATCATGCATACACTGGAATACAAACATATTCACGGGTCGATTCATCATACAATAAATATGGACGATTTGGCAACTTGCCATAGACTGCACTAATGTTATATAATACAAACAAAACATAGTCTAACATCACAAATATATCGTGTGTGATACATTTGTAGTTTGACTGCAAAGCATGAGAACTTATGACGTGTTTTCAACATGCTTTTCTTACCTTCATCTGTATTTTTGTAGGTATTTATGAGTCTTTTAGACTCGATTCTGATCCAAAAACGGACAGGCTTAATAATTCAAACTTTGTACACTTATCAAATATCCGTGTCAATACAATAATTTTATTAGTTTCTCTTATTATTCTGATTTGGAGACCAGGATTAAAAAATTTCCATATGTATAGAGCATATATATGGAAATTATTTAATCCAGGTATAGCAAATATATGTGGTAGTCGAGCACGCTTCGGCACGAATTGGGCCAGCTCGCACCGGGGAAGTACCACACCCCCACAGAAGACCGGCGTGAAATAGCATTCTGCTGTGTTTCGTTCGGTGAGTGGGGGAGCCGGAGGCCCATACCCTTTTCCTTCCCCTTCCTAGTCCTTTCCTTTATTCCTCTCGCCAATCCTTTCTTAATCCCTTCCCAATTTAAAGTCGGCAATCCATTTGTAGAGGCGTAAGGTCTGTAATCGATTTTACACCTCTACGCCTCTACAAATGTTCATGGGCGGTGGTAGCGCTTACCATCAGGCGTCCCACAAGCTCCATTGCCGACTGTGACATAAAAAAAAAAAAAAAAAAAAAAAAGCAAGTGACACAATTCATTTGATTCTATCATTAAAGCGTGTTGTTTTTTAAACTATGAATATTCTACTGCATTCTTGCGATGTATCTATATGGTTTTGTTTTAATGTTATGATTTTTTTTCGTAATTATATTATAACTACGCTTGGAAAATACATACATTAATTTTGTTGCCAACGTTAATATAATGTATCTTCTGTGTAATATTTAGTTGAGTCCGATATCACCTTGTGGGTGCGGGGCTGATATGTTTTATGTTTGTTTCATTGATCGATTCCATTTACGAGCAAGCAGTTGAAAAGCCTTATTCCGCGCAATACGAGATATTTGGTAAATATTTTACTTGATCCAATTGGACCCATTGATTAACTGCCACAGATAGTATCAGAACAAGAATAGCATTAGATTGATATTCATAATTATTATCTGATAAGGAACAGATTTGCGCTAATGATTCAGCGGAAATCTTTTCCTTCTACCGAGACACACTCCTACTTCATTGGCCATAACCGACTAAGCTGGCTAAACGAGGGTTGCTTACATCTCATCGATAGGTGATTTTTTCGATATCCTAGTTTCCTCCCGGTGGATTCTTCCTTTGCAAGCTCATGCAGTCTCGAATCCCCGAATCTTTAAGTGCAATCGGGCCTTACCACTGAGTCATCACTACTCATGCTAATGTTAATCGATCGTGTAATAAATAATACTTATGAAATACCGACGTGATAGCGCCTCTAATACATTGTTGTCAAATTGATATTCGCATATATATAGTGATAGTATGTAATGGTCCGTATTCGTGGGAATTAGCGATTAGGATCAAATAACACATAGGGCCTCAAATGTTGATATCATAGTAGTAAATTTCAGTAGAAAATTAATAAAAAGTCAAAAGATATCATAATATCTCATTGCATACAATAGCATTCAATATGACCTTTGAAGCTTCTTTAGATAAAACATAGGTTAATTATGTTTACTACTAATTTTAGATGCTGGTTTTTTTATAGTGAGACTGTCCATGGTATTATTTTATTCTATTATTCATTCCAACAAAAAATAATATTAAATTTGGTTTATAAGCTACCTGTTCTGCAAAACACACGCAAAAAATACGGTCGAATTTAGATACCTCATAAATTTTGATGAATTCAAAAGAGGAGCGATTCAATTACATTTTTTAATTCATATTCTTAACTAGCGGTCCGCCCCGGCTTCGCCCGTAATACATATATAGCCTGTAGCCTTCCTCAATAAATGGGCTATCTAACACTGAAAAAATTTTTCAAATCGGACCAGTAGTTCCTGAGATTAGTGCGTTCAAACAAACAAACTCTTCAGCTTTAAAACATTAGTATAGATTCATTTCAGTTAGAAATAGTTTGGGCACTAATCATATAAGGCCCCATTCAATCTTACAAACTGAGTACGTTCCAGGCTAGTATGGCCCATGAATATTCAGAGGGGCGTTACTGACTGGGTTAGCTCGTAGTGTTCATTATTTAGTACCCGGTGTAAGATTACTAATTATAGCTTACGAGATAAATTTCCTTCCATCTTCGGCCGGCAACTTGGCCGCCATTTATTTATTTACTTATTAATATAGTAAAAAGTAATTTACAGGATTTACCCCAAAGCATTACATTTACTGTGGGAGTCGAGCACGCTTCGGCACGAATTGGGCCAGCTCGCACCGGGGAAGTACCACAACCCCACAGAAAGCCGGTGTAAAATAGTGGTGCCACTGTGTTTCGTACGGTGAGTGAAAGTCGGAGGCCCATATCCTTTTCTATACCCTTCCCAGTCCTTTCCTTTATTCCTCTGATAAATCTTTTCTTAATCCCTTCGAAATTTAAAGTTGGCAATTCATTTGTAGAGGCGTAAGTTCTGCAATTGACTTTATGCCTCTCCAAAAGTTCATGGGCGCTGGTGGCGCTTACCATCAGGCGACCCACCAGCTCCATTGCCGACTATGTCATAAAAAAACATGTTTAGTTTGCATGAAAAAATATATAAAAATAAACACAAACTTTTAAGTATTTTAAAACAAAACATTGAACCCGGGAGGCACATATCTCTTTCCTTATTAAATCAAGTTTCATTTCGTTTTAAATATTTATTTTAAAATATATTTCATTAATCTGAACACAACACAAGAATGTATGACCTGCGCACCGTGATCATAGTCGTAGATGCATTACGCATATTATTCAGAATATCAATATTTTTATCACATACATCCGACTTCAAAAAAGGAGGAGATTATCAATTCGACTGCATTTTTGGCATTTTTATCTCAAGAGCTTTTGAATGGGTGAACGGATTCTGAAACTTTTTTTTATTTTAAAGCTAGTGTCTGTCATTTAAGCTCGTTTAGTTAATTTGACGGCATTTTAGTTTTTAAAATTAAATTGATATTTCAAAGATATAATACAGTTGACTTGTTATATTACAAATAAAAATAGTTTCGATTTTTAACATTTAGTAGGTTTGCGTTATTTACGTTTTAGTTTAAATCTAATAACAATAAATTGGTTCGAAATATGTTTCATTGTTTAGTTTGTCTCGCAGCTGAAATCAAATTAAGAAAATTACCATTGAAATATTAGTTCTGTGTTGTAAATACAGACTAGACAAAAAATAATTAGGTAGTTACATTAAATATTTATTCGAAAGTCGAGATTGTTCTAGAAATGTCCATAGCAATGGTTTATAAACAAGTTTTTCATTAAGATAAAAGTTACTTATAAGAAATTAATAGATTCTAGACCTGGGTACCCTTATTATAAAGAGGTAAAGTTTGATGTTTTGTGACGCTTTAGCGGGCATCCTATGGATCTACTGAACCGATTATAAACATTCTTTGATCAATACATAGCTACGTTATCTGTGAGTGCAATAAGCTTTATTTTACTTTGTTTTTACCCAGGGTATGGCCGGGATAAACGGTAAGTATTTAAGACGCATGTACTATATAAGCTTTTGATAGTTGTTCGCACACAAGTTCATGCTTTCATCTACATAAATAATATTAACCAAGATATTTCATAATAACAATTTTAAAATACTGCAATTCATAATAAAAATCTATTCACGAAACTGTTTACAAAGTGAAATCAAAAAGGATAATTTCAATTTAGTTTTTTTGGGATAATTTTAATTAAAAGCACTACTCTAATAACATATATATTATCTATGATATTACGGTTTTTGAGCTTAATGTTTTAAAAAAGTATTAAAAAAATATATGAATTATTATGTTACTGTTGAATTAATACCACTTCTTGAAAAACCTACATTAAACATATAAATACTATATTTCAATAATATTTAATAATTTTGTTAAATTTAGTTTTTTATCATAAAATACCAATGAATTTAATTAATAAATAGATAAGTACCTAGCTACATATAAATTTAGGTCAAATATTTTAACACTTCGGAAAAGAAAGAACAAAATTAATACACTATACAGGCTGTACAGAAAATTTTAAATGTCCTAAATGTGTGAAATTTTGTAAAAGTTCGCAATTTATTGTTGACATCAAAACAAACCTTATTGTATCCATAAATCATCCACAAACACTAAATTCACACAACACTACACTGTAACTTTGATAAAGAAGTATAATTACATATTATCACACTATTAAATATAATTTGAACTTTGTTTTTTACTGAATTATTCAGTAATAAAACGAAATTTCGCGTAACACGCTTACCGCACGTAGCGGTCGAATGCCGCACGGCATTCCGCAATTCACAAGTTCTATAGCGTAGCATAAATATATGCATGGAAATGAGAAACGTATTTCGTAAGGCAAAAGGTTTGGTATTCAACGAAGACGGAATAAAACTGAAAAATATGAGGCAGAAATCGGATGTACCGCTGGTATTCAGTAAATGGAGTGGTTTTTATATCTCATGAATTGTTTAGGACTTAAGCAATTGCACTATTTTAATGAAATTCAGGTCATTGATCCTATTGATGAAAGAATTTTATAAATTGAACCTAATAAAGGGTTTTAAGGAAGATAAATTAAATCATTTCTACATCACATACAATTATCTATTGATATCTCTTATAAAATATTTAAAGACACTAAACAAACATCAATGTCATAGGGAACAAAAAAATGATGAATTTAAACTACAAAAGACGACCAAATAGGAAATGCAGGGTGCGCCTTGGTATCTAACCTTAGGGCGTAAGATGTCACTATACCAAAAACTCAATACTTTCATTGAATAGAACAAGTTTTCATTTATATTTTCTTTTTAAAAAATCTCCGCTAGAGGTCTCTGTAATCAAAGAAAATCCTTAGAAAAGCTTCGTTATGGCCACAGATAACATAACACTGCTATATCTTACATTTTTTAGCAATATGTTTATTTTAATAGTTTTTCGTTTAGTAAGAGAGTTTGCAATTTTAAATACGTCGACACATCTTACGGTAGAAATAGCTTGCTATTTTCGACTGTATCACCGATTCGTTACAAATACATTCGGATAAAGAATCGTAGTATTTTAAGCCCTGAACCTCCGTTGTCATTGTTTGTGCGGGGTCTTGTGTGTATTCTATTCATACTCGAGAGGTTAGGAAGTGAACTCAAAGCTTCTGTGTTGGAACTCCGGCGCGATTTCCGCGCCAATGTCTTGCAACTGACCAGATAATTTTTCAAAAAATTATCTGTTTTTTAAAAAGTCTATAAAATTATCGCTATTTTACTAAGCTTATTTTTATTTGCAGTTCCCCTTATATAGTCCTATTTTTTCTATTTAATATCAGAATTTAAGAACACAGTATGGCGTTTTAATGGTTTCATGATGATAAAAATTTTTAAATTGGCATGAAACCTTTTTATTATGAATTATTCGTAATAATCTTGTTAATTCGTGCATTTTTTTCCATTTAAAATTATATTTAGTCGAAATATTTTTTGACCACATGCTCTTAGCCAGTACTACAGTCCAGAACTGTATTCCCTCGCTTTATTTAAACTAGAAATTAAAATATAAGACATGTGCAAATCAATGAAGTTCCATGAGTCTAATTTGTAATCCTGCGCATAAGTAAAGTGTATATATACCATAAAGAAAAATTCAATAGACTACAAAATCCTCAAACTTATTATTTTTATATATAGACTCTTGATTTAGTGAAAATATTGTAATGATATTGACTAACAATTTGCGAACAGGAAGCATGCCCTTATTCTTGAAATAAAACAGGCGTCAACGCCGGATATTTTCGTGAAACTAAATCACACAACATCTACGTTTGTCCTTTGCACTTACGGAAGTTTAAACACACACTTACCAAATAACTGACATCCAATTTATCTCTGGGTGCACTGATCACACATTTTCACACACAAAACCACACTTTGTTCGAGGTTGGCCTTTCCAATCGTATTCGAGATATTTCCTACGTTATAGTAGGAATTATTGCAGAAGTCTGGGCTCCGCGAGCGCCAGAATGGATTTAGATCGTATGTACGTCGAAGCACAATCTATTTATATTCGCTGGGTTTTAGCTCCACCGATATAAGTTGAGCTATCGCGATTTATTCGTCTTGGTAAAAATACTATAGAAAAGTGCTTGTAGGATCGATAATTATCGATTATACATATTATAATATAACTCATGTAATTATTGTTACATATTTACACATTTAATGTGGAAGAGCTTTATTTTTAGGGCGTAGATGCATAGCAGACGCTAGACGCTCTTTCCGGCTCCGCCCGGATGTTAAGATTCCTGTTTTATTCCAAAGGAGCATTAAATCGGGATAAAGAAACTAACTTTGATAAGGCTTATGCATGGTATAAAAAGTTTATATCGTACCTTCCATTTCATATATCCAAATAAATATAAAGTCACGTAAACCGTAGTGGAGTACGAGCCATCTTCCCCATACCACCATCATGTCCCATACCATATTACCATCTGGTAGTCATCTGGATCGACTCTTTGAGGATAAGTAGGTTAATGTAAAGATAAGGGTTAATAATATAGGTAAAATAATTTAGAGACTACTCAACTGCTTATCACAAAATTTTGCGTACACCTTGCTAGGCGCATTGTGAACATCACAGTCAAAAGTCCAAATGGAAAATTATTTATTTTCCTATCCAATATACATAAATGTGAAAGTTTGTGAGGATGAACAAAAGGTAAATTTGTTATTTATAAAACATCAAATCAGAAGTTTTGTACGTCGCTTTTTTGCTTAAGTATTTTCCTATATCCATTAAGCATAGTACACCATCGGTGGGACACCTGTATAAAAATTTGCTAAACCAATAAAAACATGTTTAAATATAAGCGCATATAAGTAGTATAACACGTACGAATAACACGAGAAATTTCTTAAATATTTTATTAGGGCTGTAACAAGACCGATTATGGATAGCATATACACAATGATTATTGCTTAAATGTAGGCACTGTGGATTGAAAAACACGTCAAATACAATCACAATTGAGAAATAACAAAAACAAATGCGTTTTACCTAATATATTAAATAAAATTAACACATTCTAAAATAAATAACAGTTTATGAAGTAGATCACAAGTAGATTGCTATTATATTTAAAATTCATGTTTAAATAAATTCCATATACATTTATTGGTGTTGAAAAAACTTATGAGCGCTTTACGTACCAACGATTTTAATGAAAATATGTGATAATTCATATTATTTTCCACAAATTCCTTCTAATTGTCGTGCACTAAACGTATATTTATTATTTTATAGCAAAAATCTAACCGAAGTCAGAATTAGACCAAATTTAAACGGGACACCATGGGAGGCAGCAGCTTTATCCAGCTGTAGGCAGATGGACAACTGGAGTAACGTATAGGCAACTTTTTATCCCGATATTCCTACGGGATACGGACATACGCGAGTGGAACCGCGGGGCGCAGCTAGTTGCAAATAAAAAAAAAATAAACTTTTTTGAAGTCGGCTGATTAGACTAAATACAGTGCCCGCCACTTGAATAGCCTCACCCTATTTTTTATGAGTATTATAATTACACGTGATAATTTGTATTAATAAATATCAAATATAAGTTGTACGCCGTGACGTGAAACAAAAGAACTAATGCGTGCCGTCCACATGAATAGCCTCAGTTTAATATAATCGTTCAACCCGTTCATTCAAGTTTCGCTTTTAAATATATTTTATTAAGATTAGATAATACAGACAATATTCTATGTAGACAATATTCAATTGTGAACCAGCAGTTACGTGATAAAAAAAAAGTTATTGTAACTATGGGACGTGGTTAAAAACTTGCGAGTTTAGAAATTTATCTCTTCGTGAGATAGTTAAAAAATTGGTCGCAGGCCAAAAGTAATTAATAATTATGCAGAAAATTAGGAAAACTATGGCCACCGGTATAAAGGACGCACAAAATTTGCAACTTAGGATCGTGAACGTCGTCTTATTTTACGCTCTGCTTCAAATTCCAGTCAGACCGCCAGGCAAATAGCTAGAAAAATAAATACTAGGGCATCTCTTTCTACAGTTCGACAGATTATTAGAACCTTACCTTAATTCAAACGAAAAACAATTATGAGCAAACCTCCTTTGAAAAAACATCATGTGGCGGCTCGACTGTCATTTGCTAAAAAGTACATGTGCTGGAAAACTAAGTGGAAAAATGTGATGTTTAGTGACGAGAAAAAGTTTAATTAGTTGGACCAGATGGAATTAAATATTATTTTCACGACCTAAAGAAAGAACCAAGAGTACTATCATGTCATCACTCAACTGTCGGCTCGGTGATGGCTTGGGGGGCAATTTCTTATTATGGTACTGTTGATTTAATTGTGCTAGACGGACAAAATGCAGAAAAGTATTTAAATTTATTAAAACAAACAAAAACAAGATAAAAAAGTAATGGGTAGAAAAAAAACATTTTGAGCATGATAATGCTCCCACACACACGTCAGCCATAGTTACGAAGTGGTTTGAAGAAAACCAGACCGAAGTTCTAGATTGGCCATCCTTGTCCCCTGATCTCAACATCATAGAAAATGCCTGGGGTTGGTTGTCTCGGCAAGTTTATAACGACGGAAAACAGTATGGTAATAAAGAAGAACTGATACAAGCTATTTACACTGCTTGGAATTCTGTGGACATTAATTACATACATTCTTTATATAAATCGCCAACTAATCGTATTTACGAACTAATAAGGTCTAATGGAAAATATACCAAATACTAAACTAACGAGTTTTAATAATTAAACAATATCTTTTTGCATGTGAGGCTATTCAAGTGGAAAGGGCAATTATTTGTTGATGTTGTTTCTTAAAACTTTTGATTAGATAATAATAAAAAATTTATTTGCTATTATAAGACTTCCTGTTTTATTTAATATACGATGCTTGATGTATATCTCTTTTTTATATTACTATGTGAAATATTAATTTTGACGATGAGGATATTCATGTGGCGGGCACTGTATTAAGTATTTGACGTAACCACATCACAAAGTCTATCCTTGTCTCTTTCTGACTTATTACGAATTTATAATAGCATCCCGTTTTATAGAATTGCAACTATAAGAGATCTTATACTAAACAAAAAGAAAGAATAGAAACAATTCATAGATTTATTAGACATTTGTGTGTCTCCTTTTTACCCGACTGCGACATGAGGGTAATATTTTATGTATTTAACATATCTTGTTTCTTATTTCACACGGTATTTTTTTGTAATATTTCTGTCAAATTGTCGCTAAATATCGCAAGATCAATGCGGTTACTACCAATCTATATAAGAAGTAATAAACCAAGTTTATTTTTCAATCTATTTTCATTGTAAAATAAACCCGACGTATTTGTTTGTTTGAAAGCGCTAATCTCAGGAAATACTGGAACAATTAAATAAAATAAAAATCACTGTTGAATATTATGTACGTGTTCAATGAGTGTTATAGGCTATATAGTATATACTACGGGCAAGCCGGGGCGGTATGCTAATATTATTAATATCAGACACTAGCCGCTCGACCCGGCTCCACGCGTTCGACCTGGGATAAAAATATACAGGCGTGTATTGTGTATTACTGTAGGGACACACACAGACAATGTGGCTTTCTATTGGTATAATAATTCTGAAAATTGGTTGAGTAGATCCCAAGATTAGCCCCTACAACGCCGCAAACTCATAGATATACGAACTTTATATGTTTATATTATTTTCACAGATTATTACAAGTTTACGTTAGGGCGGCATGCATTTTGATTATGCCCAAATATGTAAGAGATAGGCGACGGTAATTGTTTTATTAAATTTTTGTTAAACTGTCCTCAGTCGCGACTTCACTTCAGTAGTATACTCTCTATCTCGGTCTCAAATTTCATATATATAAGATTAATTTTTGAGAGTATAAAAACATTTATTCCCACGTATTATATTCGTAGTATATATAGTATTCGTTATATTAGTTCTTAGATCTGGAGGTCTTTTGGATCCTTGCTAATATTATAAATGCGAAAGTGTTTGTTTGTCTTTCTATCACGTCGCAACGGAGCAAATTCCGGACGAGACTCCGCTCGAGTAATAAAAAGAAAAGACAGTCCCGGGGTTTTAACTGCAAAATTCCGTTCCCGTGGAATTACCGGGATGAAAACGATTGTATATCCTTTCTGGGGTCCCAAACTATCTCTGTACCAAATTTCATCCAAATCGGTTGAGTGCGTTACTTTCACATTCATAATATTAATCTTTCTAATATATAAAATTCTCGTGTCACAGTTTTCGTTGCCATACTCCTCCGAAACGGCTTGATCGTTTTTCATGAAATTTTTTGTGCTTATCCGGTATCTATGAGAATCGGCCAACATCTATTTTTCATCCCCCTAAATGATAATAGTAAGGCAGAACAGCGTTTGCCGGGTCAGCTAGTAGTAGATATATGTTTATTTCTATGTAGTGTCGTAATCGCGTCGAAGAGTTCCGAATAAGATCTTTTCAAATATTTTGGCAACACTACTAAATTCAACGCTAATATTACAAATATTACAATAAAAATTCACAATACAAGTATTTCTTGAACTACAACAAAATATCTCCCGAGTTTAATTTACAAATCATAATTCATTGCTATTACAAAATACCCAATAATTTTTATACAATATTAACATTAGAATCACTACAATAAATTATTATATACAGATGTTAATTATCACATTTTCAAATGAACTTTACATAGCAATTATAACTTATGTGTTATAGATTTCCTAATGTCATGAAAAGAAGGTTTTTCAAGCTCATGTTATATGTATATGGTTTTGAAGACCGTATTACTAAGACTTTACTATCCGTCTCTCTGTTGGTCTGTCACCAGGATGTATCTTATGAACTGAACTGAAACTAGGCAGTTGATATTTTCAGATATGATGTATTTCTGATGCCCTTTTAACAAATGATAAATAATCAAGGTTGGCACAGATATATATTTTATGCTAACCCTTTAGCTTATTTAAACAGAATCAACAAAATTTTTTATTTTCTATATATGCACACTAGCAATAACTTTTCCAACAAAAATTCAAGATTCAACCATTTTCCGATAATGTTATGATTTAATTTCGCGTAATTGCTGGATAATTTTTACGGTAGATCGGTTTAGTAAACAATTTTTATTTATCTCTTACCAAATTATGTTTTATACTGTCGATAAGTTAATAAATCGGAATCGTAATTTGTCCTATCTTATTGGTGTAGTTCTTGAGAAAAATAAAGATTGTTTCACAAATACGGAAGAGAAGATAAGCTATAACGAATCTAGCATAGTTTAAACTTTATTGTCTTGCTTTGTAATTATTTCGACTACAGAAATGGTTTTATATTTATTATTTACTTTATCATCACTTAAAGCATATTTGAAAAAAAAAAAACATATCACCATGCATTTTTAACTAAAACATAGTTTAATTGTAGTGCATTTAGAATCAATTTCAGTTTCATTTTTTTATAATTTCTCCTTGTAATAATTTCAAGAACGATTCTTAATTACATTTTAAAAACCTTTTAAAACCGTTAAAGAATGAGTTCACTTAAATTTCATTTCACATCACTATCCAATATGGCCTCCGCGCTGGGAATGACAATCACATCGGTCACGTCACTGGCGCACGGCGTATCACTATCGCACTTCGCACTAGCACTTTCGCACTTTGCGCACGCACTTTCGCACTTCACTTTAGCGTCAGCATTCATGTGCTTCACCACGTCGAAATTATCTATATTATCGTACTGTCCATCCTTTATAGTACAGAAGTTGTTTATTTCGTTGCAAATTCGTTTCACATCTATTTCGTCATCATTATTGCTTGATATTTTTAATAGTTTCTCATCATCGCCGAGCGTGAAGAGGACTTTCTCATCATTCCTTTTTGATATTTCCGAGTCTGAATGGTTTTTGAAGTTGCTAGTTTCTGCTAATCTCATGTTGTATATATTAGATTCGCTTCCCATTATTGATGTGGTGGAGGTGTTCAGATTCGTCAGCTCCTGGAAAGTTATTTATGGTCATTTAGAACTATGTATTTTACTATCTTAACTAATCCTTAGTTAAGGTTGGAATCATGTTTATATATGTCAGTAAGTTAAGCTATATTGTATGAAAAATGTGGAATATCATATTAAGTATTTATGTAAGCCATTCTTTGACAGCGCCAACGCCGCAAGCAGAAAAACAAACGTAATAAAAATGAAATATCAGCAAATTCTAACGAAAATTGTATGTATTTAATTTTATCTTACAAGTGTATGTATATTGCAAAAAAAAATAAAATCTTACTCGATCGTCGTGATAACTGCCAACGCTTCTAGAATGTTTATGTCTCTTCTCATTTAACATTCTGTGAGGCGACTGGCCGTCCACGCAATCCTGTAATGTACACAAACCAAAATTTTGAATTTTTAACGATATACCTATTTTTGTTCTAACTACATAATTCTTAAAATTAAGAAAAATACATTACAAGTCGGTTGATTAATAATAATGAATCTATAATAATAACAGATATAATAAAAATGCTTGTTTGTTGGGTTAAATGCGCTTGGTGACACGTACTTTCAGGGCCATCGTCCATGAACATTTGGAGGGGCGTTAGGTCGATTGCAGACCTTACACATTCACAAATCGATTGGCAATTTTAAATGGGAAGGGATTAAGAATGAATTGATGAGAAGAATAAAGGAAAGGACTAGGAGAGGTAAGCAAAAGTATATGGGCCTCCAGCTCCTCCACTCACCGAACAAAACACAGCAGCATGCTACTATGTCGCCGGTCTCCTGTGAGGGCCTGGTACTTCCTCACTGAGTGTGTGAGTGAGCTGGCCCAATCCGTGCCGAAGCGTGCTCGACTCCCACATACAAAGTCAATGGGAAATATTACAGAACTCACCTTGAACCTATTGAACTGTCGGCCGTACCCCCCCCGCTCGCACGCGACGAGGCTGCGCAGCGACTGCGCGCGCGCACCCTCGCCCGCCCCGCCCGCCCCGCCCGCCCCGCCCGCCCACGTGGCGAAGCCGAACAACTTGGATGTGTCCGACCTGCATATAAGTTGTGGCCTATCATTCATAATTCATAACGCATTTATTTGCAAGAAAATGTGGTGTATAAAAGTGTTACAAAACAGTTTTACAGCGTGTTCAGCCATCATTTAACAGCATGCAAATTTATAATATTTATACAGTACATGAAAGTCTTTGTCATATAATTCTAATTTGTTATTATTATATATCTATACTAGTACTAGCTGCGCCCCGCGGTTTCACCCGCGTAAGTCCGTATCCCGTAGGAATATCGGGATAAAAAATAGATGTTGGCCGATTCTCAGACCTACCCAATAATCTTACCAAATTTCAGAGGAATCGGTCAAGCCGTTTCGGATGAGTATAGAGACTAACATTGTGACACGAGAATTTTATATATAAGATTATAACGCTGAAGACTTTTTTTTGATAGGTTGAACGCGCTAATTTCAAGAACCAATGTTCCGATTTGAAATTTTTTTGAGTGTAAGATAGCGAGGAAGGCTATGGGCTAGATATAAATAAAGCCTTTAATATGAGATTTTATTGGATTTTATTTTATAAATTCCCATTATTTTATTCAAAACTAGATATGCCTGCTTCTTTATCCGTGTGATATTATAAAAGTACCCTAGATAACTCCTTATTACATCAACTATCTGTCAACAGAAATCTTGTCAAAATCAGTCCAGCCGCTTCAGAGATTAGCCACAACAATCAGACAGATAGACAAAACTAAGACTAAAGGTAGCTGACATAGTGATCTATGAACGCACAGCCCACTACTGGACGGATCGTGCTGATATTTGTCACGCGGATAGATGTAATGACGTAGGCATCCGCTAAGAAAAGATTTTGATAAATATTTCCAAGGGGTTCAAAAAGGGGATGAAATTTGTACCGTGAAAATTTATAAGGACCGCGCGGGTGTACCCCAAACCTCCAGATATTAAAAAATATATATGCTAGTAT